>NC_069120.1:43718917-43871417 GCF_025612915.1 Magallana angulata | reverse complement strand
ATCAAAATTTACTTATATGTGGTTATATATCTAGATGGTCGAGTGGTTAGAACCGTGGCCGCTCACTGTCAGAAGGGTATTGGTTCTAGAGGTCGTGAGTTCAAAGCCCCGCCCCGGCGGAGATATAGTTCTAATATATTGAATTTCGCTGTGGTGTAGATGTATTTATTTTTATAACAGCAATTCAAGTGTATTTTGAAGAAGATTATATACATTGTAGGAAATTGCATACTCTAGTATTTTGCAGAAATGCCTGGTAAGGTACCCTAATTTTTTGCAAGAAGGCTTGTCAAAGTAGTAGTAAACCACTAACAAATTCCTGGAAAAAGTTATCTAAAATTGAGGAACGTGTCGTCTCACCTTAATTGTCATAAAATTCAAGTCTGTTCCAAATAAATAAACTGCATGTAATTACCATCCATGACTGGAACAATGATGAGGGCTCTGTCAATGAAGACAGTGTTGGTCAAGTGAAGAGCAATGCCACTGCTCACCGAATCATCATACTTCACATAGCACACTTTGGTAGAGGTGTCACCTTCAGGTAATCTGAAATAATAAAAAATAAGCAATGTCAGTTAGGTCTTTCTAGTCCAAAATATCTGAAGTTTTCCTGGCTTTTTCAACGAATCTGATATTTACCTGCCAGGAAAACGTCAGAACAGGTGCCAATACAAAAACTGAAAATTCGCCCATCAAAGTGGAAGCGGCATTTTTGACTTGATTTTAAATACCGGCATTTACAAGGTGAATCAAATGTTTCACTCACAACTAATTAATAAAACGATGATAATTACTGCTCACTGATATTGCTTTTATGGATCCTTACATCCCATAAACAGGCTGTGGAACAAATTCTATCGAAATGTTGAGATTTGTTTTGATTTCGTGCATTTTTTGAAATCTCGCAAGAAAATAGGTAAACAATATTATTGTGTATCGGTGTGATTATTAAAATGTGCATTAAAATTTTATTTAAGGCTGTATTATTGAGCTTAAATATATATATATATATCTATTAAAATCGAGTTTATCTAACAGGTTGGGTACCAACTTCCATTTGGAGGTTTGAGTCCCATTTGGTGGTTAAATGCCTGAATGGTATACCTATTTTACCCACAAAATAGGACTCATTTTTTGTTCAACTCGTATAACATTTTTATGGAGACAAAGTGCATCAGGTTCACTACCCGAGCAAGTACTCTGATATGTTTGCTTCAGGATTAAACATTCTTTTAATAAATTCCTTGTGTTGATTTTTCCATTTGGTGGTCCCAACCTTTTAGATCACCAAATGGGGTTGGTGCCCAAACTGTCTAATGCCGCTTCCAATTGGAGGAGGTGGAATTCCAGTTTTTGTAACGGCCAGGGTTGTCTCTAAGACCCGGGAGGCGGGGAATTCCCCTGCCTATAATGCCTTTATTACCCGGCTATTATTGCATTTCAACACAATGCAGCTATAAGCAAGCCCCCCGACCCCCTTCTACTTTTTCATTTCTTCCTTCTACTTCAATTTTTAGAGACAACCCTGAATGGCGCTGCATGGTTCTGATTTTTTTCCTTGCATGTAAAATATGAAAATAGTTATAAAAAGCCACAAAAACGTTAGATATTTCGGACTAGGCCTTACATCTATTATCTATACCTGTAACAGTGTAAATGGCTGTATACTGCATACTGGCATACCAATAATTTATATTTTCGAGTTTGAACGATCGAACGAGAGAGATTCCCGAAAAAAATATCTAAAACAATTCTAGATTAGTTATTATAAGTTCATCAACGAAATCTGATTTGCATAAACAAACAAATATGTAACTTACTCATTCGAAGGATACATTTTACATTCATCAATGCGTCCAAGGTACCCAAACAACGTTTTCATCTGGTCTTTGGTGGCATTGGGCGCAATGTTGGTGATTTGAATCACCTTTGTTGTTATTTTCTCCGACATTTTGCAGCAGATTAGATGAATTCCTTCCAATGTTACAGTAAAAACGTGAGAATAACGAATTCAAAGCCGAAAAACATGGCGTCCAATATAAGTTGTAGACAGATCGTTCTCGAATGTTTCGTATTGCACATAGGCGTCCGCTCCCCCTATACCAGCTGTATACCCACCGTGTAGGATCGCATACTGTGGTTTCATTAATTTTCGTGGGTATCAATTTTCGTGGATTTTCTGAAAACCACAGTTTCAAGGATACATAATTTCGTTGCCAATGATCCAATCTATACAAAATGTTAGTTGAAATTGAACTTCATTAAACATTTATTTTCGTGGATCATCTTAACAACGAAATCCACGAAAATTGGTATTCAACGAATATTGATGAAACCACAGTATAAGGGGGCGTGATTGGCGTGATTTTGAAGCAGTGAAAGTAGGTAATCGAATTGTCAAAGACTTGTTTTGTTGAATTAAAATCAATTTTGATAGCCAAAAGTATTTATTGCACGGAAGACAGTGATTATTTAGAAACTACCCCTATATACATAGTAACACGGGACTTTCAAGAGATATCTTTGGAAAACCATGAGGCAGGTGGGGTAAGCCCCACGTATTATTTTTAGAGTATTTTATCAGGGACGTATGTACTAACTGTTAGTATATACGTCCCTGATTTTATTAAGCATTTCGAATCCTACTTCAGAACTTCCCAAGTTTTTTCGTTCAACTGAAATCATTCAATGTCATATGTGAATAGAAAATCTATATTTATAAGAGAAATCCATCTCACATTATGAAATGGGGAGTATTTGATCGAAAACTCGATGTGACGTAGGGGGCTGATGATCTTGTGGCCAAAGGGGGATGTGACTATATTTCATTTAAGCAAATTTTCCCTACAAATTTCGCATTTGAATGTAGCGATAAACATGTTGGTATTGAATTCTATATCTATTCAAGATACTTTTGCTAATAGCTATAATTCTTTTTTTGTAATTTATATATATTCTTAAATTCATCTCAATTTAAGAACCATTATATATGTGTAAATCAATCCACATATATTATAGAAACTATCCTTGGTTTTTTTTTTGGTATAAATGTTGACTTTTGGTAGAATCTTTGTTTTATGGAATCATTGGAAAATAAAATTTAAACTGCATGCATGTAATAAAAAGAAATTCTTTTGAACATTGTAATTTTTTGAATAAAAATTGTCATGAAAGTAACTGTATAATATGTAAGTACTAAAAGTATTGATTGTAATCTAGATTTCGTAAATTCGTGTGTTCACTTAAATGGATATCCCGAGAACGATAAAAAACATTATATAACGATAAAAAAAAAATCGTGGATATAAAATGAAATAATTCCATATATTAGAATTAAATTAAGCCTGGGTTGACTGACAATTTAAAAAAAAAGTTAAACTGGAAATATAACATGGTTTGTTCATGAGGCGGGAAAAACAGCGTGTTGGCGGTATGGACAGGACAGGTCGCATGTTTTCGACGAAGGTAATTTTAATTAACAATGAATTCAATAATCAATGTTTTTATCGACGTGCAAAAGAAATACTTTGACAGAAAAACTTCATTATTTCATGTAGCACATATATTAATTTATATACATGTACAGTAGTTACTATTTGTTTGCTTGTAATTTTAAAGTCAAAGCTTTATATTAAATTCACATTGCTCATTTTTTAAGTTTCTAAAATTGGGTTAAAATCAATCTGTCTAAATTCGTTCGATGCATGTTTCAAAAGACTCACTGGTTAAAAAATGTAGTGATCAGAAAACAACCCTAGTAATTCAACATACCCCCTTCCACAGTGCTTAAATGTGCTACTTTAACGGAGTTTTTATCAATTTATATTCAAAAGGTTCATGTTTAATTTAAGATTGTTCGCAAGACTGCCAGTAAAGTATAAAGCACATTCGGACGTCACGCATGGTGTTTGTAAACATTAAAGTAACGCCAAAAATACTGTTAAAATTTTAGATCATAACGTAACGTTTTTGTGACAGTGAATTGTCAGTTTTGCAGAGCGTTTTAATAAATGATAATTATATATTTTCTTACATTGAAAAGGGTTATAATAGATGATATACTTTTATAAAGAAAATATTTAAACTGGTTAACATGTGGATTGTTGTTTAAGAAATTCTAAAATAAAAAAAGAATCACATCCCCCTTTGCCACAAGATCATCAGCCCCTACGCCACAAGATCATCAGCCCCAGGGGTTTTCGATCAAATACTCCCCAATTCCTAATGTGAGATGGGTTTTTTTCTTATAAATATAGATTTTCTAATCACATTGAATGATTTTTCACGAAAAAACTTGGAATTAGTTCTGAAGTAAGATTCGAAATGCTTAATAAATACCCTGAAAATAATGCATGCATGGCGCCTACCCCACCTGCATATTGTCTAAGTGTTTGAGGTTTTCCAAAGATATCTCAAGTCCCGTGTTATTAGAGGTAGTTTCTAAATAATCACTGTCTTCCCTGCAATTTTTTTGGCTCTCAAAATTGATTTCAATTAAAATAAGTTTTTGAATAAACTCGATGGCCTACTTTCACCGCTTCAAAACACGGCCCCGCGCTACACCGATCACGACCCCCTTGTGTGCGATTCTACACGGTGATACCCGCAACACAAACTGCATCTGATGGATTATTGTCGCCATTTTGAGTTGTAGGCATTTATGAGGTGCGTAGTTTGTTAAATGTATCAATGTTATTTCTTATTGTTGAAGATTTTAACCTAATGCTACATGTATAACAGAGTTAGCGAAATTAATTTTCTAAAATGTACTAGCTTATGAGTAATTTTGAGGGAATCGTTAATTAAAATGTTGCTGTCGGACACAAGAGAAAACGACCCACTTTCTTGCTGGGTACGTTTTCTCTTGAAGTAAATGTACCCGGCCTATTAAACTCAAAAACATAATGTTAAATATAGTTTTGAATACTTTTAGTTTTATACTGCATAAATATAGAGAAATATATGAATATATAAATCTGTTAGATAGGAATGTAAAATAGTCATTTTTTATATATATGTATCGGTTAAATATGCCGTTTTTAATGGCATTTTTGCGATGTTGAAAATCAGTCCCAAATTTTGCCAGCATGACTACATATACGAAATAAAAGTTTACAGAAAATTTGGATTTTTTAATGATTAATAATTACGAAGTACTAGCCATGATTTGAAAATAAATAACGGCTATTTATCTTTGCATGTTAATAAACGATTAAAGCTTGAGGTGGATTTGCGCATGTGCGCGGGAATAGTAATTCAGAAAAGCAGCATGGTGAACGAGATTGTTTACAGTTGTGTTTGAATTTATATAGACAGCTTTTTGTGCTGCTTACAGAAAAATATGTCAGATATGGCCATCTGCACTTTATATGAATTGTTGCGTATTGGTGTCGCTAACAATCGCACGGTGTAGTACCTAAACGGCTGCTATCAGTAAAAAACAGCGTTCGGTGTTTCTATTCGAAAATTGAACGGTTGCTAGTTGAAAAAAGCATGCACGAAACGCACGGATCAAGCCACGAAATTGACGAAAAATGTACCTAAACCATGTACGTGTTTGAATAATCCGTGTGCACGAACATGTAAGGTATTATTATAATATTTTATAAATGTAGTTTGGAAAATAGTCCTATGAATAACCAGAAATAGAGAAATTTCCTAGGTCGGTGACGAACTATTTTTTTTATAAAAGGCTGATACAACCAAGTTTTAAGCTGATATTTTCATCTACAAATCATAGTTTGTTTGCTCTATATTATGAAAAAAGCATTTATCTATTCTGATTCATTAAGTAATACAAAATAAACAAGAAAGTATATTTTGATCGAAATAATTTGACAACAAATGATTTTTTAAAGTTACGGTTGCTATTTGAAATAACTGAATACGATGCACCGGCTACTATATGAAACTTAAATTTCTTTTCCAGCTAGAAAAAGAAAATCAAACTTAAGGCTGCACAAGCCTAAAAAAATCTAAAACACATCAAACAGTATGTGACAAAGAATGTGAGACATCAAGTGCTTCAACGATTTCAACTCCACCAAATCCTGTTCAACCATGCAGCGCTAACCTACGAAATGCACCCTTAAAAGCCATGATTCCACAGTAACCTATGACATATTAAGTCTGTCCAAAGTTACTGTTTCTTTCACCTTTAAAATCAATTTAAAGAAAAATATTGAATATTTGTTTATGGAGGGTATCCCTTTTTTACCCGGAGATTTTCACAGGAATAAAAACAGATTTCTAATGAAGATTTGTAATTGGAAAATCTGATATCTTTTTCCCATTCGGAAGTGTCTCAAAACACCTTAACATGATTTTCTATTGATATCATATGGGTATCAGAGTTCAAAATTCACTATATACACTGGTATACATCTAAAAAAAAATGCAAGTTAGAATTTCCAAATTGCAAAGTTAAATTTTTGTTACTCGCAAAAATTTATGATGTACTACTGTATACAGGGAAATATTCGCTCGTTTTATTTTCGTCCCTTTCGCCTCTTTTGTCAGCGGGCAAGTACTGCGCAAACATTAACTAACCTCATGCGGAACGATATTATTTTCATGAAATGTAAAAAAAATTGATAAAGGATGAAATGTGTACATTTATAGGTAGGTCATACAGGTAAACAGTCTCAACTTCTCGGGCACTGCTAGCTCATATCACGACATAGTAAAACATAATGTATTTAAATCGAATTCTATAAAATTTAAAAAAAAGGGGGGGGGGCATGAACGACTATGTAATTCATTCGACAGGTGCACGAGGACGGCCCCCCCCCACCCACAACAATATTCACCCCACATTCCCCAGTTATTTTTTCATCATTTATTTTTTTAATTATATGTTGATGTATTGTATGCTACACTAAAAATTCACAATTAACGCGAAACAAGCTATATATAAAAAATATACCAGTGGTATATATTTTTTTTATACATAGCTTATTTCGCGTTAATTGTGATTTTTTTTCTAGTGCAGCATACATCAACTTATAATTAAAAATATAACTGATGAAAAAATAACTCGGGAATTTGGAGGGGTGAATATTGGGGGGGGGGGGGAGGGTCCCGTCCCCAAGCACCTGTGATACATTCGAGGTGGTTTCGAGCTAGCTCTGTTGGAAAGGTCGGAGAGTTGCGAAAGGCGTATTTTTAAACGGTTACTATAGAATAACATATAACTGTATGATTCAATGCATATACATGGATGTTATTTCATTGAGGTTAGAAAGTGTACATTTCCAATAGAAACCGGTGTCTAATAGTAGCCGTAACATACGACTTATCGAGTAAAATCGTCATCATTTTTAAACAAACAAAGAAATTGGATAATTCTTGCAATCAAACTATTCTCTGTACAAATATTAAGAAATCAGTCGCTTCAATTTTTCAAAAAAAAACTTTGATTTTGGCGCAATCATGTCCAAAAACTTAATTCGACTGCACATGTGCCCAAATCAACGACAGTTATTCACGAAGTTTTAAGTCCATTCTTCATCTTGTATGTAGGTAGCTGGATATTTTAGTGTTGAAATGTGTGTTACGTTCCGTAAGGGTTGTCAAGTTTGCAGGGTAATTAAAATCTTTGAGAAAATGAGCATTTTGTTCAATCTGAAAAGAAAAATACTTACTGTGTCGGGCATCTTTTTCAGCTAGTAACCGTATAATTTTCGAATAGAAACAGCGAACGTCGTTTTTTTTACGGATAGCAACCGTTTAGGTACTACACCGTGAATCGACGAGAGGTGTTTTGTCAAATCATTTTCATACATTTGACAACAAACAATTATGAAATAGAACGTCAAAATTATTCCTTCTGGGGCCCCTCGACTCAAAACAGCAATTAAGAAGTCGACAACCTCATAGTAAACATAAAGTTTAATTAATTTTTAAAACGTGTCCACAGCTCAAGGTGGTCTTCAATATAGATTCTCATTTTCCAACGTCCTCTTTCAAACTGTTTCTTTCCCTTTTTTCTCCCAGAACACGTTATTCCACTGCTAACGGACCTACCACGTTTTCGCGTCGACATCTTGTGCACGTTCTAAAATTAGCTTGTCACACCACGTGCTTATGAATATTTTGAAGTTGGGCGTTAATTTGCAGAAAGTTTATAACTCTCTAGCTTAATGAAAACACTTCTTTCTTAGAAAATTTTCATTTGAAACGGCATGTATATCTAAATAAATATAAAGAAATATATAAATTAATTTTATAAATAATTAATATAGATCCCTTAAGGTTTTTCTTTAATATGTATGGTTGAACATTTAAAGGACTTGGACATGATTTGAGCTCAAATATTAAACTTTATTTTTTATAAATAATTTTTAGATAGTTGATAAATTTGTTAGTATAATTCTAATTCAAGTAGTCATTTCAATGTCACTAGACATATGAGACTTTCTAGGGACATTTCAGCAATGAAAAAAAAGTTTCATATATATATATATATATATATATATATATATATATATATATATATATATATATATATATATATATATATATATATATATATATATATAGTAGGTGACATATAATTTACCATACAAAAAACAAACCGTGCTATCGACTTCTTGAGATACTCATTAAGTTCTCAAAATTATATTGCAATCAAAACTATTATGTCTAAATAATTTTAACAATTCCATTTATATCGTTCGATTAATTGTAGACTAATTAAACTGCTCAAGTGATATCTGTGCATTTGTATATAACACAATTGTTGTCTAATTAAATAATGTACATGGTTATGTATATAAAAACAAAAGCAACAAATGATACACACGTTTATTATAAACCGGTAATTTTTTTTATTGCATCTCATAATATTTGTTAAAACTGTTATTTATGATTTCTCCAAGAACATTTGATAAAACTGTTATTTATGATTTTTATAAGGTACGTTTCTCCAAGAGAAAACGTACTTTAGTAATTGGAGAAAACGTACCATGGGAATGGTGTACGTTTTATCCTGGGTACGTTTAAATTTCCCCAGCATTGTTCTAAATTATTCATATGGCTTGATATCATATTCACTGCCTAGCATGTCCACAAGTGCTTGAGGACATGACCGATCCCCCCCCCCCTCCCCGCAAGTATCTAGACCCCTAGGACTTTTCTTATTTTTTTAGACAGATAAACTTAGATTATCATTCGTAAACTATAAATTACAACGGGTGCGTCTTTAAACCCCAAGGAACCCCAAGGATACCCAAATGATAAAAATTAATAACTAATGATAACCATAGGGGCTCATTGCATTGGAATTCATTGTCACCCCTTGGTACCCCAAGGATACCCCTAGGAACGCAAAGGATACCCGTAAGAACCCCATGGAACCCCAATGATAAAAATTGATAACCAGTGATAACCAAGATGTTTCATTGGAAATCAAGGGTCCCAAATAGTCAGTCGCACTCTTTAAAACAAGTTATATATATAAGGAATTTTCGTTTTAAAAAACTTTTAAAAATATCTTCCTGTATTTTAAGCTCTAAAGAACTAGCATCCTGTTTGCCACAAGAACATTTTATTTTCTTTAGAAACTACCAATTTGAAAGTTTTATAAGAAATAGTCAAATGGACAAAAATTATATAAGTGATAAATTAACTTTTTATTTTTCAGAACATGAGTAAAAGTAATCTGGTCATGGACGAGCGTTGGGCCCAGGATGTGTTACGGTGTCATCTCTGTAAGACCCCGGGCCCTCCCATGTACTGTGACATTTGTCACATACATCTGTGTAAAGCCTATAGATGTGTGGGGGAACATCTCTCAGATCTATCCAAAGAACACAGAGTTCTGCTATTTGAAAAGAGAGGATCTATTCCTAAATGCCCAAAACATTCCTCAAACATTAGTGTACTTTACTGTGAACAATGTGATATTCCTATTTGTACAACATGTGTCTTCTCTAAAAAACACAGGGGCCATAAATTAATTGAAATAACTAAAATCATCGACAGCAAGAAAGAAAATATTCAAGAAGATTTACAAGAACTCGAGAAAACTATTTATCCTAAATACCAAGAGATTGCATCCAGTATACCAGTTCAGAAATCTGCTCTGAATGAAAACTCACAGGAATTGACAACAGAAATTGACAAACATGGAGAAAACTTGCACAGAGAAATAAATACCATTATTAGAAACATGAAATCTAACGTGGAGGAAATGGACACCAAACACCTGGCTGTCTTAGACAAACAGGAAGATGAAATTAAACACACAATTTTTGAAATCACACAGAGTATTGCTGATCTAAAGAAGTTACTGGCTTCCAATGATGTCATCCGTGTTTCAGCTTATAAATCCAGGAATGCAGAATTCAAAAGATTGCCTCCTAAACTAATAGTGTCCTTACCAAGTTTTACCCCTCAGAAGATCAACAAAGAACAGCTTTATCAACAGTTTGGTTCTCTGTCAGCGTTATCTATCAAAACAGAAGAGCATGACTACACCACGGAATCTCCTGGTGCTGAATCTTCTCCCCTGGACAGACCGCTCATTGATGTACCACGGATCATCTCACAGATAAACACAGAGTATAGAGGATTACGAAGCGTGTTTTGTCTGAGTGATGAGGAGGTGTGGACATGTGGAAAGGACAAAATTATGAGACTATACAACCTGCGGGGGGAACTATTGAAGTCAGTCCAAACCAAGTTAGGGAAGGATCCATCAGACATAACAGTGACAAGGAGTGGGGATTTAGTTTATACTGATTACAAAAATAGAACTGTGAACATAGTGAAGAATACACAGATACAGACAGTGATCAACCTACTGGGGTGGAGACCTCTCAATGTCTGCAGTACCTCCTCTGGTGAACTCCTGGTTGTCGTGGACAGTGATGATAATAAACAAACAAAAGTTGTGCGTTACTCTGGCTCCACAGAGAAACAAAGTATTCAGTACGACGACAAAGGACGACCTCTCTATTCATCTGGTGACATTAAATACATCAGTGAGAACAGGAACCTAGATATCTGTCTGTCAAGCCATGGAGCCGGTGCAGTAGTGGTGGTCAATCAGGCTGGGAAACTCAGGTTTACCTATACTGGTCCTCCCTCTACTACCAAGGGATCATTTATTCCATGCGGCATTACAACAGATAGCAATGGTCGGATCCTGACAGCAGACTGGGATAATAACTGTATCCACATCCTGGATCAGGACGGACAGTTCCTCCGCTTCATTGACAACTTTCATTTAAAGAATCCACGGGGTTTATGTGTGGACACCAGAGACAACCTCTTTGTGGCCGAATACAACACAGGTAAAGTGAAGAGAATACAATATGTCTAGAACATTACACAGCACTGTAACATTGTTTACTTGTATTGTGCGTTGACAAACTGACTGTGTATATATATATATATATATATATATATATATAATACATATTGGTATAAAGATAATTAACTATATTTTATATTAATAGATTCATGCATATACAATATACGTTCATTTAGTTCATATCCATGGTATCATTGTTAGTTTATTGAGTTTATTGTCAACAAATTGACTGTTTATGCATGTTATGTCAAAACAAACTATGTGCATTATAAGAATACAACCAGAAAACGCAATTTGGTATACATGGTACATGTATATGTCAAAGAAATCAAAACATTTCAATGTTGAAAATATGACACTAAAGAATAAATCTAATATCTGTAATTTTTTTAGCTGTCCTTTATATTAAGTTACATGTATGAGTGAATTATAATCCTTATATTGGAGCATTGAATGATTCATTTTTGACGTCGTCGCGTCAATAACAGCCGTCAGGTGAGCAGACAAATTGAACAACACGCGTTAGCGCGTAATGATAATTTGTCTGCTCAACTGACGGGAGTTATTGACACGACATCAAAAATAAATCATTTAATGCTTATATTTATATTCCTTTAGTGATGAAATCAAATATTTTCTTAGATAAATCGATACAAATTGCAGATCTATCACGGAGGGAGTAAATCAGTAACAGCAAAAACAGCTGTTTTATAAAAACCGGTTTAAACTGGTTATCACATAGACTGTTGAGTCGAGATCGATGAGCATGAAAATATAATTCATGAAAAATACTCTTGAAATTTGACAAAACAACAATTAAATAAACTTTTTTATTGAATAATTGTAAAACATGGTGCTTTGACAACATGTATAAAATATATTTTTTTAACCGGTAACATAGAAATCACTGTTTGGGAACTACTTCGGTAAATTACATGTAAATTCATACGCAGTGATTAGTTGTTGCATATAGATGCATTTAAACATCACCAAATTAATTGAAAAAACACAGTAGAATCTATACTACTATATGAAAATAAAAAACTAGAATTTTCGGGCTTTAATACCGAGAAATTGGAAGAGTACTGTCTTTTGGTTTATATATTTGAAACATCATTGGTACTTGAAGATTACCAATTTGTTATTATTTTTTCTTAATCAAGCTTCGCTAATTAATAATCAACGAAAATTCCTTTAAAAAATCCGGAAATCACCTGGATGTTTTTTTATTTTTACAATCTTGTGCATGCGCATTACGTTCATGCTAAATCACGGAAAGCCCTTTAGTTTATGGAAAAAGAGTACCAATTAATTTCCCATAGAACTCAATGTTAACCTAAACACCCCTAGCTACTTTGCTATATTACTTACAGACATATCCTTGGTAAAATCTTTAAGTTCATTCCAAGCACTGACAGAAAATTACAAGAAATATACATAGTCTCATGGCGTTTATAGCTCAAAATTGAACTTGTTTACAACTTACAGTGATCCGCAGCAAATTAACCCAAGTCTCTAAAATGACACCCACCTCCTACTTTAACCCCTCTAATTTCTTTACTCTCTGCAGTACTTCCTCATTTCATCATTTGATTTAAACACTGATAATTTTACTTTAAAATGATTATTATTTCAACAACTTATTCAGCCAATCACCTAAGCCCTACCTTTTTCTGCTCGGCCCAATCTTGTATTAACACTGGTCTGATGTCAACATCCGGTGCATTGGTACTCTCATTCCTTATGTTTCCACAATATAATATTTGCATGGATAAACTCAGAAAAATGTAATACGTGTAAATTTTCATTGAAAATTTGTCATATATACTGTTCATCAAATATAAAAAATCCTGAGAGTTCCGAAAAATCAACGTGGTGTGTAAATTCGAAGCGAGTAAAAACGTCGGTAAAAAAGTGTTGTATATGAATAATTTTTTTAGATGAGAGGTATTTACAGCTTCAAAATGGTTTGATATGAATAATTTGACTGTTGTTTTCAATGCAGCTGCATTAATTTTCTCCAAAATCGTGTCGGATCGATTCTGCAAATTTTTGCAACATTACGGCTATATAGGATGCATTTTAACTGTCGTGAAGGCCTGTCTCGAGACACAGTTAGATTATTCTAACTAAGCAGAGTGTAGTAAAATTCATAGCTTTAGTGAAGGCTTAAAGCTTGGTTATATAAATGTCAAAAATACGGTGTGTCGATGTATCTATTTCGTAAATGTCCGATATCATATGCAATGTAAACCCGGCGTGTTCGCACGGGTCAAAGTCTAGTGTAAATATAAAAGTATAATTCATACATTTTCTTTTCTCAAAGAATAAAAAATGAAGGTACCACATTTCTTGAACATTTGAATTGTGTTTATTTGATCTTTGTTCGATTAAGATTTCTATCACTGAAGAAAGAGTAACTTTTGTTTCTTGCACACTAGTAATAAACCCTGCAGTTGTATATTGTATACCTTAAATAATGTGTTATTATGTCTAATAAATGATTGGTAAACAACTTTATTAATTGGTTTTTATAATTGATATTTTTTGACATTGTTTGACTCCATAATTTTAAATATTACGGTATTAAAATGTACTTTCAAATGGAGCAAATGTCTGAATCTTTGCGTGAACTGATAAAAATTATCAAAACTGTAACATTTTAAAATTCTTTTCACTAATTGAAACAATATTCATTGTTGCACCAGGGATGAACGTAACCCATCCACGTTGTCAATTACCACCCCCGGCAATCTACATAGATTGTAGGTAGGTGGGTAGATGTTATTTTGTCATCAAACCCTGTACACAGGCAGACCCTTTTTATAGCATTTATAGTTGAAAAGGTCAATTGGTCTATAGATTATGTCAATAAGAGTCTTGTCCAATCAATGTCTTTTGAGCATTGGTTGACAGTCATCGATTCCGACGATGTTGGTAAACATTATGAAGATTGAATATGCTGACAAGTGGATGAGGTCAAAGGTCACAAGGAGTAAGGCGAAGGGTGCATAAGATGGCACAATGCCTAATGATTTCACTGTAAAAAAAATTCAAAGAAGATGGATAGATAAGGCGTGTAAAAGGCCTATACACGGTCGGACAAGCTACTGAAAAATTAGAATATAAAGAAATCTGATTTTTTTAAACAAAAATTATCTAAAACAATATATATTAACATACCATTGATTTTTAACCTATAAATATGGTCAATACTTGGAATATGTTGACTCAAACAGGCGTATACGTATCACAACCTGCAAATACTGTCATTTTTTAGAACTTCAAGGCATTTTCTTTTATAGAGTGGGTAATATGTGCTCCATATTTTTCTCATTGTCTAAATAAGGTATATGGGAAAAACAAACGGATTTCATTCAACAAAAACGTGGAGAGATGACCCACTATACATTAAAAATATCATTTTCTATCCCAACAGTTAAACGTTTTGAAAAAATAATACGTCCGTAAATTCGTGTTCATAGTCACCCATAACGTTTAAACGTTTTTAAAAACAGCCTACTTTGTTGTGTCTCAAATGGCTCAGTGGTTAGGGTACTTGTCATAAGCTAACCTTATATATTTAGGGTTTTAATGTTATGGAATCTTTTTTTCTTTTCTTGTTGATTCTATTCAGTGCTTTATATATATATATATATAAAGCACTGAATAGAATCAACAACACTAGGCATCTTTAAAGTGTCGGATCTAATATATAGATACTAAGCCAGTAAACTGAATATAAAAAGCACTAAAAATGGCTAACGACACGAACAATAGAAATTGTCAAATTTTCGGGACAACCAGTCCCTTCTTCAGGACCAAAAAATAAATTACATGAGTACAAAACAAAGAAAACAAAATCTAAAGCTACTACTAAACTACTTAAGAAACTATAAAAAAGAACAGCTACATTATAAACATTTGTTCACATTCTTAAAGAAGGTGTTGCTACTGTCGCCGATCGCTCTAAAGTAATCAATCGACTGCCAACTTCACGCCTGATTAAGTTAATTAGCTAATTAAAATTGGCGTCCGAGTTATCTAATGAAAATTTGAACCCCCGTTGTTAACTCGTACGGCACTTATGCTATAGACTCGAATTTTGATTAAAAAGAGATAAAATTCAATGAAAATAAATAAATAAAATTGAAAAAAAAAATGATTTACAAATAAAAGGTAGTAAAGAAACTAATAAATGAATGGAAGAGGCGTAGTTGACAGATTTCATGAAATTACTATGTGGGTGTCAGGTGATGTATGGCTATGAGACGTTCATTTTAGTGAAGTAAATTTGTTTGTTCATGCCATCAGGTCTGAATGATTTGAGTCTGTGCATCCAGAACTTTTCCTTGCTCTTCCTCTCCGCGTCTGTCCAATGAGGATTATGGTCAATAACCAATACTGTCATGTCTTCCCATTTGTGGCCACTTGTATTAAAATGTTCTCCGACGGGCTCCTTGACTTTTTTGGTCTTTATGGTAGAGCGGTGGTTGTTGATCCTTCTGCGGAGGTCACCTGTTTCACCGACGTATTGCTTAGAGCAGACTTTGCAACTGATGAGATAGATGCAGTTGTCTGTGCGACAAGAAGTGTTGCCAAATATCTTGTAGGTGCGACCTGTGATGGGGCTTTTAAAACTGTCCGCGTTGGTGCTGTGTTTGCACAACAGGCATCTGGTATCGGAACATGTCTTAAAACCACCATTTGGCAACGGGTTGTCTAATCTTGCCCTCACTACCATGTCCTTTAAGTTCCTCGGGCGTTTAAATGCAGCCATTGGTGGATCCTTGAAAAGATCAGCCATTCTTTCGTTAGTGTAAAGAATGGGCAGATTATTTTTAAGGATGGTGTTGAGGTTCTTAAGGGCGGGGTGATATGTAGTGACAAGTGGAACCCTGCTTTTGTCTGTTTTCTCTTTGTATTGTAAAAGGGTTTTCCTGTCTTTTGTAGTAATCTCATCAATTGCAGATTGAACTGTGTGGGCTTTATAGCCTCGATTACACAGATGGGATTTTAATATTCTGCTCTGTTCTTCAAAGATCTCATTAGAAGAACAGATTCGTCTGATTCGGGTAGTTAATCCTTTAGGAATTCCTCTAAAAGTATGGGGAGGGTGGCAACTCGATGGCTTGAGGTAGAGGTGAGAATCAGTGGGTTTGGTATGGAGACTGAATTTTATTTCACCATCTTCCAAGGTGGATGTAGTATCCAAAAATACATTTTTGGAACTAGATATGTCCACTGTGAATTTAATCGAATTGTGGAAGGAGTTGGCAAAGGTGATGAAGTCATTTAGGCAGTCTTGGTTTTCGACCCATTTCATCTCAATATCATCAATGAACCGCAACCAGCTCAAAGGTTTGAAAGGAGCTCTGAGAAGCAGGTTGCGTTCCAATCTTCCCATAAATATATTGGCGTAAGAGGGGGCCATTTTGGTGCCCATAGCTGTACCACTTATTTGTATGTAATGTTCGCCATTAAACATGAAATTGTTCAGCTTAAGAACATGTTCAAGGAGCTTGAGTAGAGATTCCGTTGACGGCTGCTGAATCGTTCTACTGTCCCATACCTCCCTGCAGGCCTCGATACCTTAATCGTGAGGAATATTCGTGTACAAGGACGTGACGTCCATTGTGACGAGAAGAGTATGGTCTGGCAGGCCAGAGGAAGGTGTTTTATTCAGGTAATCTGTAGTGTCCTTGAGGTATGATGGCAAATCTTCTACATGTGGACGGAGATGTAAATCTATAAATTCAGATATTTTCTCCGTGGGGTGGCCGATGGCACTGACTATAGGGCGCCCAGGCATTCCTTCCTTGTGGATATTTGGAAGCAGATAAAATTGACCTGGTCCACAGTTGGTTGGGCGAAGCGTTTCATAAACATTAACACCAATCTCATCATTTTCATACATTTTGTCCAGGGTGTTAGTGTTAATGAGAGCTGAAAACTCTTCAGTAGGATCAGAGTCCAGTTTCTTGTAAAAACGATCGTCTGTCAGCTGTCTGTTGGCTTCAGCTAAATACGCTTGTTTGTCAAGGACAACCACTGTGGATCCTTTGTCTGCTTTCTTTATGACTATGTCGTCCCTGTTTTTCAACCTTTGTAGAGCAGATCTCTCTTCTTTCGTCAGATTGTCAGGGACGATTTTTTGGTTGATCAGGAGCTTCTCAATGTCTGACTCAACAGCATCAAAGTAAGACTCAAGTGCTCCACATTTGCCCGGTGCCGGTTCCAAAGTACTTTTGGGTCGGTACAACTTATGTTCCTCTAAGTTGTGCAAGGGCGGAGGAGGTTCGTCTGTGTGATCATTGCTGGATTCTTTTCGCGAGAAGTGTTCCTTTAATCTTAGCCTTCGGAAAAATGCTCTGGTGTCCTCTCTAACCTTTTTGTCATCGACCTCATGCGGTGTTGGACAGAAATTGAGACCTTTAGATAGTAGCGAAGTCTCAACGTCTGTGAGAGGAACCTTAGATGTGTTCAGAACTGGGCAGGTGTTGGTATCGACCAAGGACTCGTCTTCACTTGTTTGCTTCTTGCGCTTGAAGCGTCTAGAGCGCTGTTTTTTAGCAGAAGGACGAGATGACAACATATTAGACCTAGTTCTGTTTGTTGCTGGAACACCATCCCGAAGGAACTTCCTGTTTTGGGTATTATTGAGGTCATTAGATAGGGTTGTATTGAATGTTGTAATAATGCTTTTTGCTTCAACAAAATCTGCATGGGAAGTGGATTTATTAAGAGAAGACTCCAGTGAAACTACATCTTTCTCCAGTTGTCGAAGTATGTGGTTATCCCACGACAGACAGAGAGACATTAATTCTTTGGAGCATCTTCTTAATATGAAGTCCCAGCGTTTTTGGAAGTTTTTAGAAACTAACCCTATGTTGGGAGTGACATTTATCTGAAAGCCTTTTGGTATAATGTCACAGTTGATATACGTTTCTAAATTTGATATTCTGTGTTTGGTTTTGATACATTTCTTATTTTGTTTTTTCAGAAGTTTAAAGGTGTTGTTTAGTTTAAGAGCCATGGAAATAAATTTAATTTCAATAAAAACTAAATAGCCGAAATGTTTAATTTTTAAGAAAAAGGTTATCCAAAATAAATGATATCAGGTACGACTTAATATTTCTCATAGAATATGAAAAGTGGTAGATCGTACCAGAAATGAGACTGTGTTATGTCAAATTTAGAAAGTATGAACTAGAAATCACAAACAAATAAAATAGGGGGTAGAAAAAAAGCAAATAGAAAAAGTGAGGGAAAATCAAAATAAATAAAAAGAATAAATAGTAAAAACGACGGGTAAGTTAAAGTTATGTACACGGAACAAATTCAAATCCTTCCATGGTAGGACGAGACTCTGTACCGATAAAAGATGCTAGTGGATCTAAAGATACAGTTGGTCAAGAATAATATAAAAAGCACTGAATAGAATCAACAACACTAGGCATCTTTAAAGTGTCGGATCTGATATATAGATACTAAGCCAGTAAACTGAATATAAAAAGCACTAAAAATGGCTAACGACACGAACAATAGAAATTGTCAAATTTTCGGGACAACCAGTCCCTTCTTCAGGACCAAAAAATAAATTACATGAGTACAAAACAAAGAAAACAAAATCTAAAGCTACTACTAAACTACTTTAGAAACTATAAAAAAGAACAGCTACATTAATTTATAAACATTTGTTCACGTTCTTAAAGAAGGTGTTGCTACTGTCGCCGATCGCTCTAAAGTAGTCAATCGACTGCCAACTTCACGCCTGATTAAGTTAATTAGCTAATTAAAATTGGCGTCCGAGTTATCTAATGAAAATTTGAACCCCCGTTGTTAACTCGTACGGCACGTATGCTATAGACTCGAATTTTGATTAAAAAGAGATAAAATACAATGAAAATAAATAAATAAAATTGAAAAAAAATGATTTACAAATAAAAGGTAGTAAAGAAACTAATAAATGAATGGAGAGGCGTAGTTGACAGATTTCATGAAATTACTATGTGGGTGTCAGGTGATGTATGGCTATGAGACGTTCATTTTAGTGAAGTAAATTTGTTTGTTCATGCCATCAGGTCTGAATGATTTGAGTCTGTGCATCCAGAACTTTTCCTTGCTCTTCCTCTCCGCGTCTGTCCAATGAGGCTGTTGTGCAAACACAGCACCAACGCGGACAGTTTTAAAAGCCCCATCACAGGTCGCACCTACAAGATATTTGGCAACACTTCCTGTCGCACAGACAACTGCATCTATCTCATCAGTTGCAAAGTCTGCTCTAAGCAATACGTCGGTGAAACAGGTGACCTCCGCAGAAGGATCAACAACCGCCGCTCTACCATAAAGACCAAAAAAGTCAAGGAGCCCGTCGGAGAACATTTTAATACAAGTGGCCATAAATGGGAAGACATGACAGTATTGGTTATTGACCATAATCCTCATTGGACAGACGCGGAGAGGAAGAGCAAGGAAAAGTTCTGGATGCACAGACTCAAATCATTCAGACCTGATGGCATGAACAAACAAATTGACTTCACTAAAATGAACGTCTCGTAGCCATACATCACCTGACACTCACATAGTAATTTCATGAAATCTGTCAACTACGCCTCTTCCATTCATTTATTAGTTTCTTTACTACCTTTTATTTGTAAATCATTTTTTTTTCAATTTTATTTATTTATTTTCATTGAATTTTATCTCTTTTTAATCAAAATTCGAGTCTATAGCATAAATGCCGTACGAGTTAACAAATTTTCTTTAGATAACTCGGACGCCAATTTAATTAGCTAATTAACTTAATCAGGCGTGAAGTTAGCAGTCGATTGACTACTTTAGAGCGATCGGCGACAGTAGCAACACCTTCTTTAAGAATGTGAACAAATGTTTATAATGTAGCTGTTCTTTTTTATAGTTTCTTAAGTAGTTAAGTAGTAGCTTTAGATTTTGTTTTCTTTGTTTTGTACTCATGTAATTTATTTTTTGGTCCTGAAGAAGGGACTGGTTGTCCCGAAAATTTGACAATTTCTATTGTTCGTGTCATTAGCCATTTTTAGTGCTATATATATATATATATATATATATATATATATATATATATATATATATATATATATATTAAATCCCAAAAGGTGAACGTTTTCATATTGTTAAGATAATGGGATGGCTGGGGTTTTACCTCATAGATGTGTGTAAAATGAGCTAATATGACGAGCGTTCAATAAACAATTAATGTCACCTTGTTACAAATATAACAAAATAAAACATTTTTTGTATTTTTTTTAATGGTTACCTTCAAAATACTCTTCTTTAAAAGACACACATATTTTAAACCGATTTATTTAAGCTTTGAATGAATGTACTAGTAATTTTTTTTTTGGGAATGGTATTCATGATAAATGGCAGAACCCAAAGCATTCTTTGAAGCATATACTATTCCTGACAAGTACTTTGTTAATTTAGAAAAAAAAGAAAAAAAAAGTCACAGGGAGACAAGTGAAGTGGATAGGGAGGATGGGGCAAAACATAAACCTTTTCTTTTACCAAAAATGATCTCAAAATCTGGGATTTATGTGCCGGGACGTTGTCATGAAGAAGTTCAATGTTCCTAATTTCAGGCTCTGTTCTCTTCCTTTCGTAATTTTTCGTAACAGTATTCAAGACACAATTTTTGTATACATGTCCGGTGACTGATTGGCTTTTTGGAAGTACTTTCTTTGTATTTTGGCATCGTTTTGCTATAACAGGGCGTTTTGATTTTTTTTCAATCACATCTTGTTATAAAATTTCCTCTGAGAAATTTTTCTTATCCTTAAGGTCTGTTTGGCCATTTTTGAATTTGCTGACCCACCTGTGAACTTGTCTCAATGACATACACTTGATTCCATACACATCACACAGTTCTTTGAAAATTTCTTGCGAGTCTTGTCATGTTATCATCCAGTGTCTGGAGTAAGGATTATATATCAGCTTCTCAAGAAGTATTCGATGATGAAACGTAGTCAGATAAATGGCCATAAATAGAATATGAATCAAATTATGCGTGAAAAGATATTCAAAAGTAAATTGAACCCTGTATTTCATGGAATCTAATAAATGGCATTATTCATTGAACTCCCCTCGTGCATTACAACAAATGTTTAGAATATAGATGTATATGTAATACGTGGAAGAAAACATAATTAAAGGTATATGTGGCGTATTGTTTTGAATAACAATAATAAGATCTGATTATTTGCTTCATTTCTTTACTAAAAGATAGGACTTTTCACACAAATTACGCTTTTAAAATCAATCGCATAACAAACATACAAAAAATCAAAAAATATTTTTTTTTATTTTTACCGGCACGGTAAAAATACCAAAGATTTGAATAACCCCGCCTTAAACGGGTCATATGACATCCATCTCTGTCTATCAACAACAATGGCGACGACGAGAAAGATAGGTATACCGTTAAAGATTTGACAGATTTGGCAATGAAAGAAAAAAGAGACATACTGACATGGATAGGAACAGAGGGAAGATTGTCACCGGAGACCATGTAGATTGATGGAATAGGAATTACACCCGAATTAAACTTTAGTTTTCATCATGTAGTTGTGGGGTTTTGCTAGTCAAGTTCGTGCTCTATGTGTCCCATGTCCTTACTTTATAAGTTTTAAACCACGAGTGGATTTTCGTTTAGAGGAATTTTTGAATAAAGAATAAATAAACACTCTCAAGACAAGCATCTTCAGGGAGAAGGGGTATTTACTCAGTTTACCGTGTCGATGATGCTAAAATCGTGTTTCATCTTTATTACACATAATTACAATTTATATCGTTCTACATTAATGAGTATCAGTAGCATAATGCTTCGAGTATCATCTGATATAAGAATTATGTTATTTAAGACATGAAAAAACGTGATTCTAATATGTAAACAAACTGTAATTCCATTGTGTTTCAATGCTCGGTTTTCTCATACTCATACGCAGTGGCATTACAAATGGCGGATTACATTAATATTCATCAGACGTGTAGCAAGGTTTAGGGACAAATAACTAAAGACAGAACATGTTTTATGGGCCTACAGTTTGTGAAACGTTTAATTATAAGAAGAATAATGTATATTTTTACTCAAACTCGTGTCAAAAATTTTAATCCAAAATACGCCACGCTTAAAAATCACCTTTCCACGAAATATAATTATATATATTTAATTAAGAATTATTTACATTCCTACGCAAGCTGCCTCGTCATTCTTTTTCACGAAAATATACACCCCTCCGAATGTGTTCGGAATGTTTTTTTTATCTTTGCTAAATATGCAATAAATCCAGAGAATCTCGAATTGAAGTTCACGATACTTCCCCGAGATTTGTGCAGTTCCTGTGAAATTTCGAGCAAAAGTATGAGTGTTCGGATAATATTCTCAAAATACGTAAGCACTGGTCGTTTTCCATTTCATATCCTACTTAGATTTATGTTAAAACATAAAAATCTATTAAGATAATTATATGTCTGATTTCATCATTTAACGGTTATTTAAACTAAACGGTGATTTTCAGAACCACTCTAAAAGTCGTTTAAAATATAAATATTTGATTGCTCATAAAATCACAGCCATGTTTGATACTTTTGGTGTGCATTACCATACTTTAAAAAAAAGAATGGGTGTCTGTTTTGTATAAAAACTTAGTATATTAAGCCATTTTTATGAAACATTCTGCATAAAATAGTAAAGTCTCTTTCACATTTGATGTTATATTACTAGGTCACGCGCGCATCGAAAATGATTTTTTTTGGGGGGGGGGTCGCTACTTAGCATGTTAATTGTTGCAACCGTAGAAAAAACTATTTTTCTATTGTCACATTTATTTCTAGAACTCATTTTATCCACCAATTAATGAAGATATAGTCTAAAATCAATAAACGTCTTGATCTTATATTTGACTACAAGTACCTTGATTCTAGGAAATATACTATAAACACGAGGCAAAATTTTTATTGCGAAACAGAAAGTGTCAAATTAAACCACGTTGTCTAAAATTTTAATGACAACAACATTCGCAGGGATGTATAGGCCAGTCTTCGGATGAAAATTTTTTCACCAATATATATTGCTTTTATTATTACAACAATTATATTACTGTCATAATAGTTGTTCGTTAATTATCACACAATCTCTCCTAAGAGAAAATGTTAAATATCATTTTGGATGAGTGTGTATTTTTTCCTTTTGGATGGTTATGCAACAACACGGATGGTATTTTGATCGCACTCGATTTAGAAAATGATGATAGTGGAGGACGATATTTATATCTATATATTGAAAATCAGATAACTTAATTTGAGTGTACAATGAGGTATGTAATGTATGTAAGGTCTAGCGAGTTGATTGTGTGTTATCTTTAATTATCGGGCTTAGGGTATCACCCCCCTCCTACACATAATTTGAAAAAGGAAACAACGTGTCGATCTGTATTATAGAATGTTCTAATCAATCCAAACTCATTAAATGTTTTGGTTTAATCGTATATTAACCATTATATTTTTTACAACCAATGTTACGCAGTTAATAATAACTTCAATAAAATCATTTTTGAAAATGTCGTGAAATGATGTAAAATAAAAAAGAATGAAGAAATTCTTTACCCAAAATAGCCAATAAATTAAAAAAAAGAATAAATCATTATACACAGTGAGAAATTGTCTATAGGGAATCTTTTTGTGCTTAATTTTATTTAGTTATTTTATAAATATATATTTCATAAGATTTCTTTCAAAATATAACAAAAATAAATTATGTTGCTTTGTAAGATATTGTTTACTAGTTCCATTAAGAATTCCGATCACCTCATTTTAACTCAAAAAGTGATGCCATCCTTCAAGCTAGGATCATATTTTTTTGTTTAAAAAAGGACATACCTAATTAAGATATATAATAATAAATGGAAATTCTTATACGAATTGATAACGATCATATGAAAAAACATCTACCTATAAAATACATATATAATTATGATGCATACAAAAGTACATAACATCAGATAAATTAGGAAGTACATGAAAACCTTAGATTTTACATTAAATAAATGTTAATACGTGTTAAGCGGTTTGCGCTTTTTCTCTATAATACATTTGGAAGTTTTTACAGGAATACTTTCATGTCATCTTCCTACACACGGTTTTTATTAGCAGTAACTTTAAAGAAAGATTATCGTTTGATGTTTGCTCTATTAAGTATTTAATCTTGGAGCAATATAATTAACATCAATGATTAATCTTCTCAAGATATGAAAACATTTTGATCACATTGCAATTTTTTTTTACCAAGGTATAATTTCCTTCATAAGCACAGAGTCCCCATGGATCTGTAACATCATTTATACCGTCTATGATCATTGACAAAAACCTGCCGTTTATATCCAGCAGAACACTGGGATTAGAACACTGTGCCGGATAATTATGCCATTGCAAAGGTGGCATTTTTGCACATATGATAAACCATGGCTAAAAGAGTTAACAACCACCTTTGATATCATTGTATCTCACCTGTTAGGTGAGATATTTATCTTTCAAAAATAAATTCCTATAGGATAATAATTTTTCCCATAGGAAAAACAATATTCCTAAAGGTAATTTGAAATTTCCTATCGGAATACAAGAACTTCCTATAGGAATTTCAATTCCGATAGGATTTGATAAAATCCTACAGGAAAATTTAATATCCTATAGAAAAACTACATATCTAAATCAAATTCCTACAGAAAATACCATTCTCCTATAGGAAATATAATTCCTATAGGACTTTTAAAAAATCCTATAGGATTGTCAATATTTCCTGTAGGAGAATCAATTCTCCTATGGGAATAATCATTTTCCTATGGGATATTAATTTTTAAAGGTAAATATCTCACCTGTCAGGTGAAACACACTAAAAACAAAAGTGGTTATATACTCTCTGAACAACGGTCTATCATTTGGTATATATGGATTTTTCCGAAACTGCATCTTTAGCGGGTGCAAAAATGCCACCTTGGCACTGGCATTATGATAATTATCCAGCACAGTGTTTTAGACTTGTAGTATGTGTCCAAGTGATTCATTACAAATTCCCGTAGGAGAGAAACCATATTGTGGCGAGCCACCTTCATAGGAATATCTCTGTCTCAAATTTCCGCCTTCCTCATTGACAGATGACCATCATAATTATCAGCAATGCGTATGTCACGGTTTGTATTCTCTGATAAAAATAAAGGATAAACTATCGGTTTTTCGTGTTTGCGATACCCAAATTCAGAAATCTTTTTGACGTTCTGTTTTAGTGCAATATTCGCTTCCAACTTGTGAATAGATTCTTATTAATATTTCTCTTCTTGACTTTGCGTAGTACACACTTAATATTTACAAATGAGGGTCAACTGTCAACATCTCTATAGATTTATCTTCGTTTGCCTTCACCCTCATCACTTTGTTGTGTTGGGTTATGATAAGCAAGTCTCCATTTTTGTCCACCGTAGATGATTCGCTACCCCATAATTCACCAATAACAAGTTTGCTCAAAATTTTCCCCTTCTGATCAATTTTCATGGCCCACTGTTTGTTGTCTTACCAAATAAATTCTGGGGTAACGAAAAAATTATTGGTCACATCATCAACATTTGATATTGAAATGTCAGAGCATTTTTCTTGTGATTCTCTTAAGCGCTATTCTGTATTTGAGAAAAAGTGGCAAACCATATCAAAAATTAATTCTCTGATGTGATCAAGTTAGCAGAAATTGTGATATGTGCAATAAGTTCCTGATATAATGCATGCATTTACTTTATTTTTTATTACGTAAATTGTTCAAAAATTCCTATTTTGTGCCATTATAGGTACACTGAATGCTGTTCAGATGTTGAAAATCAAGAAAATCAAGTTTTGCATACTTTTAAGAAGAATGTGATACCATCTTGTACATTTGAGTATCAAAATATAAACGTTTCCTGAACTACATGTACCTTGGTTTTTCCCAAAACTGACAAAAACTGTTTTTAAAAAAAAGGATATGAATATGAAGTTTTACATGTTGTTTTGTATGCAAATTATGCAAGCAAGTAGAACAAATACATTATTTAATCACTTACATCTGCACAGCCACAGAATTTTCTTAGTTAGAGCTATGAAATTCTTTAAAATATATAAAAAAGAGGTAATGAGTGTCCACTCGATAACCATTTGTTAATTAAAAAAAAAAGGGCAAAGCTTGCCTTTTCAAAGTGAAATGACACATCATCACAAAATGGCTGCAGCTGCGCAGTTTCTACAGCCGCTCAAAGCCGGTGATTGTAAAAGGCCTTATTCTGGATCTGTGAACGCGATATTCTTTATCTTTTGACAATAGCTTTGTCTTTATGGATTTAGTTAGTCAGTTCAAAAATTGTTTACATTTCTAAATTTTAAGATATGATTTCTAAAGCTATAAACAATTATCTCATAAAGAAAAATAATCCATATATTTTATAGTTTGAATTTTGTTTTTTTCCTATATTTTTATATTAGAGCTCTTCTTCTAACAAAAGACAAATATAGTTCCACAATGGCTATGTCCATGGAGCCCTAGGCCTCTAAAGAGCTTAAGTAATTCATTGCATAAATAATGAAGGGATACTAGTGTTGCGCAAGTACTACTGAATTCAAAATCCACGGATGTTCCCAAAAATTGACTGACATTATCTGACTTCCACTGTACATTGACTGTGCCTCACTGTGCATTTCACTGACTTCCACTGTACCCCACTGTGCTCCACTGTACATTTCTCTCTACTGAACATCACTGTACCCCTCTGTACGCCACTGTACAGTCCTACTGACATCCATTGTACGGCAATGTATAGGGCACTGACCAGCACTGTACCGCACTGTACGCAACAGTACCATTAATTTGAAGATAAAAAATAAGATTTTTAAATCTTCAGTATATTATATTTTTCGATATTTATTTCTATTATGGTTTATATAGCCTTAGCATTATATATACAGATTACTTGACATAAGAATGCAACAGGTCATTAAATTTATTTCATATGTTTTATTTATTAGCGTCTATTGTTATTGAATGTTACGATTACAAAATAATGATATGTTCTTTATGATAATTCACCCAGGTATAAGATGTAAGTTCTGAATTTTACATGTTGAATCTGATTATTAATAATAACCCATATTTATCCAGGATTACACGATTAGTTGTAGCTAGTTTTTATCGTGGTCCTGCATTAAAACATATTTACAATCATACACGTTAAATTGATACAATTAGCATCTAAATATAAACAGACACATATAAAAGAAATACAAGCACATTACTGTCTTAGTACATGGTAATATACGTGTAACTGTTACAAAATACATGTCTTAAAAAGTGAATTATAAAAGGACTATAATAGCTAAATATTAGCTCTGTGAAAATACTCCCGAAGATACACAGATTTAAAATTACTTACTGAAGTAGAGTTTCGGATATTTTGAGAAAGTTTGTTCCAAAGAAATGCCGACGAGTAACTATAGGAACGTCTGTAATTTTCTGTTTTTGGACGTGGTAAATATAAAAGGTTTGACATAAAATCATTTGATCTGGTTTGACGACAATTAACATCTCTTGTATATCGAAACACACTAAGATAAGCGGGCATTTGGTTGTATAAAACCTTGTACAAAAAGATCACTTGTCTAAACATAAAATAATCCTTAATTGGCATCCATGATAAACAAGAAAATAAAAAACTAGTAGGAGTTAAAATATCACGTACATTTAACAATATTCTGGCGGCCTTTTTCTGCTGTGTTTTAGCCACTAAAACCGTTCAATTAACACAGAATCCACAAAATATATGCATGCTTGTTTTTTTTTTACAATTACAATTACAATTTTACGAAATATCACAATATATACTGCAGAATACATTATTAATTTTAAAAATAATCAGTGACATATTTAAGTGGTGAACTGTATCATTAATTTCAGCAAGAAATAAAGGAAGGGTTTAAATTAAGGACGGTTGTAGCTGTACAGTTTTTTGAAAATATTGTTAATTTCTTGATTTATATTTAAAAGTTTTAGAAATAAGATATATAAAATGCCCAACGCTACACACTATATTTGTATAATGAGAGAGAGAGAGAGAGAGAGAGAGAGAGAGAGAGAGAGAGAGAGAGAGAGAGAGATTACAGGTATAACTCTCTGACTATATTGTACTGGTGTCATTTATAGTCGTAGAAAAGTTCACAGTGAAATCTATGTTGGAACTGGCGGTTGTGTTGCCGCAAGGGGATTTTAACGTGTTTATATCTTTCTGACTCGGAGCCTCAAGTTTTAGCACTAGAAAATTCATGAGTGAGAGAGATCTGCTTCTTTTATACATCGATTATTTTTCCTATTTTTAAGTCGAAAAATAAAATGTAGTATTGTTAATACCCACTCCCCCCCCCTCCACGTTTTCCCGAATTCACTTGATACCCTTTGCAGTACTGTGTTATGTCAAAACGATTCGTGTTAGGCAATCGATTAATAAAATGCATTTTTTTTTAAATTTTGACCTTGATATGTAATCACTAATAGATATAATAAATCCTGCTTAAAACATTACATGCAAGCAGTCTACTTGTATATAGATAAATAATAATCTTTTAAGACAAAATTTTAAATGATTATGATCCAAATGCACCCTTCCGTAATGATTTTTGAAAATCAAAAGTGAAAATTCAGATTTGCTGTTTTAACAGTGTATTTCCCCGTTGTTTACATCTGTTTATTCCCATACACAGGTGGTCGCGAAATTTTCACACCTTGTCGCAGTCACCCGATCTTGTGTATAGTCTGAGCCTTTTCTGTTAGTTCCGAGTTTTTCGTTCTTCCCAGACAGACAACAGATTTTTATCTATAGACATACACAAAGAAGGAATCGGTACACTGTCGATAAAAATATTACTTTTTAGCATTGACTTTCAATCATTAGGAACTTTTAAGACAACCATTTAATAAATAACGAATTTAAATTCAATTGAAGCCAAAGACATTATCCCGTAATTAGAAATAATTACATTATTTAATTTTGTGCTAATATGAACACTCAGTCGCTGCCCACATTACTACATGTTACCGGTAGTACTTTATTCAAATACTAAAAAATTCGTATGTTAGCATGGAGAGAGAGAGAGATGGAGAGAGAGAGAGAGAGAGAGAGAGAGAGAGAGAGAGAGAGAGAGAGAGAGAGAGATTAAAGTAGATTGTGATTAGATCGTTTGTTATCATATACTGGTTTCAGTAAATGAAAAAAAAACCAGAAGAAAAAAAGAAGGATCATTTGAAGTCAAAATTCTTTTTCTTATCATTTGTCGGACCCGTATAAAATACACTTATTACGGAAAGAGAAAATACACATGTTTGCCTATTATTTAATTAAGAGAGAGAGAGAGAGAGAGAGAGAGAGAGAGAGAGAGAGAGAGAGACAGACAGAGGGGGGAGGGAAGATATGATGTTTCTTATTAAAACTATATTAAAATATCATTGCAACATTCTTAGCTGTGCAAGAGAAGATAGATGTATGACATGTGGTAATGACGAAAGGTGTTTAAGTTCAAAATTATATAATTAAAAACACAGTAATAAAGTGAAATATTATTTTGAACACTGTTCGTTATCACCACATTTCATTTTTAATTTAACACCATACCTTGATACGTCTTGATTAAAATATTAAAAAACGCATCTAAAATGATAAATATAAAGATTATTTCTTTTCGCGTCAAACGAGAAACAGTTTCAAATATTAGCTATTCTTAAGATATCGGAACACTTTGATCATAGTGCAATTTTTTTGACCAATATATAGTTTTTCGTCATCATCAACACACAATCCCCAAGGCTCTTTGACATCCTCACTGTCACGTACAATCATTTTCAGAAACTCTCCGTTTTTATCCAGCAGATGAACACTGGGATTGGACTCATGGCAGTTGCACACAAGAACGTGTCCACGTAAATCGTTACAAATTCCCGTTGGAGAAAATTCGGAATGTGGCGGGGAACCTTTATAGGTATATTGTTTTTCCCCTTTATTATTGAAAGCAATAACATGACAGAAAAAATTATCTGAAATGCATATGTCACCATTTATATTTACTGATAAAAACAAGGGATACACAATCAGCTTGTCGGGATTAAGGTATTCAAATTCAAAAAGTTTTTCTCCGTTTTTATTGTATCTTGCTATATTGGTCAAAAACTTGTGCCATTTTTGTACATAAATCCTTAGTATTATTTCTTCACTAGATCTTGAAAAATAGACACTCAGTATTGACCAACGAGGGTCAACTGAAAACACCTCTACAGGTTCCTCTTCGTTTGAGGTTACCCTCATCACTTTATTGTGTTGTCTTATGATAAGCAAGTCTCCATTTTCATCCACTGTAGATGATGCGCTTCCCCAAAAATCCCCGAGTTCATGTTTACTTAATATGTTGCCTTTAGAATCAATTTTCACAACCCACTCTTTGTTGTCTAGACAAATAAATTTCGATGTTACGCGAGAAATATGGGCCACATCATCAATACGCCCCTCTTTCCTATTATTTGATATCCATATGTCTCCACAGCTTTCAGTTGATTCGAGAAAACGGCAGTCTGAATTTGAATTAAATTTTTGGTTTGGCATTGAACACACGTCCTTCGATTTATTTTTATTCAATGTATATTGTTTGTCTTCTTTTATATCAGTTTTGTTTTCCTCAATTGTTGCTGAAATAATATACAGGCATTTATTACTCTGCATTCATGGTGACCGACTGATAAAAAAAGCTTATACATGGAGAAAGAAAACCCCATTTAAACAAGGGAGTCTTGACTACATATTGATTTCAGAAAATCTTACAAATATTGTTGAATATGTCTCAATCAAATCTGGATATAAGTTGGATCATTCTGCTGTTGTAATTGAATTACATTCAATACTTTAATTTTACGAGGTAGAGGGTTATGGAAATTTAATTATAATTTAGTTCGGGATTGAACCTATGTTGAAAAAGTTAAAGAATTAATTCAGTCAGTTAAGGATCAATATAAACACTCCATAGATGAGTCTGCATTTTTGGAAATTCTTCTCATGGAAATAAGGGGCTTGACTATTTCGTATTCATCTAATAGAAAGAGAACAATGAGAAGATAGAAAAGCAGCTGATATCAGATATTAAGATCAATTCTATGTAAGAATCTAAATTCGATGGCCACGCATAGTCACGGATTTTCTTCATACTTGACAATTTGAGAGACTTTTGTGAGTAAAAAAGTCTAACACCATTTGTTTGTTGCTATATGGTCCCGTTGCGTGTTGTGCCCTGACACAAGGAACTTTATCTACATTGCCTCAGTCCATTTTAATGCTTATTTGAAAACATATTGAGAACTTGGGGTTTCCAGGGTAGAATATATTATTAAAAATAGTGTCATTTTTCAAAGGTAAGCACTATTATGATTGTGCAATTAAAAATTTAAATATGAAAATTGAAAACCGTTGCTATGGTAACAAGCTTAAAAATAAGGAAAATTATAATATTTTTAGGCATCTTTAAATAGATATTATTCACTTATAATGAATAATAATATAAAATCAAATGGTGAGAAAAAATAAAGTATGTCCTTAACTTTAATGACACTTGAAAAAAAATCTGAAATTTTCTAAAAATAATTGCCGTTGCTATGGAATTTTCAAAAAGTAAGAATTTCTGTGTGGTTTTTTACGCAACTTAATTTTCCATAGCAACAACACTTCACTGTTGCATAAAAAAGGTTTTTGTGGTGGATAATGAAAATTTAGATAAATTTTTACAAGTTCCGACTAAAACAATTAGAAATAAATTCTAAAATCAGGAATGAAAGCATATCAAAATAATATTCAATTTCTCAGTTTTTCTTATTTTTTGGCCTTGTTGCCATAGCAACGGATGTCAATTTTCATGATAAAATATATATTGCATGGACATTGATATGGATGTAAAAATTTAACAGTTTCCCATTTGGGCTTATTGAAAAACTGCGAAAAACTGATTTCAAAAATTTGTAACGGTTTCCATGGTAACATTTTAAAAGTATTGGTTTCTCCATCAATTTTCTTATATAATTAAATAATTGAAAATAGGACAAAGGCTGTTTTATGTGTTTGATAGTTAACATAAGTGGGCAACACCTTCTAATATGGCTTCAAGGTAGGTATATTTTGCTATTTTCCCATCTTTAGCCTCGATTACCATGGTAACGGTTACCCCCGGCAACCAAATTTTAGTATTTTTTGCGTTTCACACCTAGGTGTGTCCATGTATAAAATATAATGAAAATTGATGACTATGCGTGGCCAGACCCTTTTATAAATCATTGATTCTTACATAGAATTGATCTTAATAAGCTAGAAAATATCAATGAAGTTGATCTTCCATTGTTAGATGAAAAACAAGCAACTCTAGAAAATTTGAGAAAAGAAAAATTACGAGGACACTTATACGGGTGTAGATGACGGAGAAAAACCTACTAAATATTTTTGTCATTTAGAGTCTGGAGATTTTCTTAATAAAATTATTAAAAAAGAGTTGCAGTATCAGAAGAGAAGACTTTGTATAATTGGTGAGAAATTTTGGAGGAGGTTGAATCTTTTTATGAGAAGCTTTTTAAAAATGCAGACTATGAGCTCTAAGCTTTTTAGACTATGAGGTTTCTGATATAGATTTAAAAATGAATTATCCAGCCTCATAATATTCCAAAACTAGATAAATCAACATCTAAATATTTTAGATAAAACTTCAGTGAAAATGAAATATTAAGTATAAATATTTAAAGTATTTTAAAGGAGATGAAAATTAACAAGTCGCCTGGAAGTAATGGTTTCACAGCTGAATTTTATAAGTTCTTTTGGGCTGATCTTAAAAAACTATATAACAAAAGCAATTAACTAAATATTTTTACGTGGAGATCTGCCAGTGTCTCAGAGGTTAGGAGTTATAACATGCCTACCTAAAGGTGACAAACCTAGGCAATTCCTAAAAAAACTGGCGACCAATTACATCATTGAACTTATTTTACAAGTTAATATTAGGATGTGCCAGTTATAGGATAAGATCCACTCTGGATTTACTTATTTCTTATATTCGGACTGGTTTTATACAGGGTAGATACATTGGTGAAAATACACGATTTATTTATGATCTTTTTTCTTATACAGAAGTCAACATTATCCCTGGATTTCTCATGCTTATGGATTTGAAAAAGTCCTCGATTCAATTTCATGGTCATTCATTTATAAGGTGTTACTTTTTTGGATTTAGAAATCATATCAACAAATGAGTAAACGTTCTCAATACTGTCACAGCAGTTAGAAATACATGTACAGCGCGGATGTCGTCAGGGTGATCTTGTTGCCCCATATCTTTTCATCCTTTGCGCTGTAATATTGGCCATACTAATTAAACAAAATAAAGATATTGGAGGTATTTTAATTAACTTTGTGTATGACAGGGAACACAAAATATCCCAGTATGCCGATGATACACCCCTCATCCTTGAGAGTTCTTCGTCGTCTTTATTTAATGCTCTCAAACTTTAGAATTATTTTTAAAAATATCGGGGTTGAAAATTAATAGCTCAAAAACCAAAATTATATGGTTTGGTTCAAAAAATTTTCATCTGAAGTATTTCATCACTCAAGATGGAAATTAGATTGGGGGGCCACTGAATTTGAATTACCGTATTAGGTGTTCATTTTTCTGTTGACCTGGGACGAATTCCAGAATTAAATTAAAATATTCAAACACCAAAAACATCAGCACTCATCCAATAATGGTAAGTAAGGCAAATTTCTACCTCCACAGGAAGATTAACTGTTCTTAATAATCTTCATTACCAAATCCAAGAAATAAAACAATTAATTTTTTGAACAATCTTTGTTTTAGATTTTTTTTTGGAAATCCAAGTGTTATAAAATTAATCGCTCAGCTGACCCCCCTTACCCATTGTGACCCCATTCTACCTCCGAGGATCATGATTTTCATAACTTTGAATCTACACAACCTGAGGATGCTGTAACTTAAGAGTCAGATTTCCTGGCCGAATGGTTTCTAAGGAGATTTTTAAAGATTTACTCTATATCTTCCTATGTAAAACTTTGACTTCCCCATTGTGGCCCCACGCTACACCTGGGGTCATGGTTTGAACAAATTTGAATCTACACTATCTGAGGATGCTTCCACACAAGTTTCAGCTTTTCTGGCCAAATAGTTTTTGAGAAGATTTTTGAAAAATGTCGACAAATTTCCGATAAATCTTGATTATCTCCCTCTAAAATAGAGCGTGGCCTTTCATTTTAACAAACTTGAACCCCCTTCACAAAATGATGCTTTGTGCAAAGTTTAGTTGAAATTGGCTTAGTGGTTTTGGAGAAGAAGTTTAAAATGTAAACAGTTTACACACAGACAGACAGACGGACAGACGGATGGACAGACGGATGGACGGACGCCGGACAAAAAGTGATCAGAAAGGCTCACTTGAGATTAGAAAGTGCATTATATCATTTGTCTTTTACCATGGGGAACTACAAGAGGATGAAGTAGTACAAAAATATAATAACATATTTTGTATGATTTAAATAAAAATGTTTTACCCGACTTTGTTTGGAAATCCACCCGTTTGTCTGACATTGTATGCACGTCTTTTCGTATATTTTTATCCGATGCAGTAGCACTTTGACCGGCTTTGTAAAAAAAGTTGTCACGTTATATTAACACATTCATTGCTGTTGTATGTTAGTACTTCGTTATAGTAAATAAGTTGATTTATTTCTCAATGTGCTTTTTTAAAAAAATACTTTGTTATAGTCAATTTTAAATTGGTTTATTTCTGAAATGAATGTATATTTTACTGCCCCCCCCCCCCCATAATAAGAGCTGTTCGTATCGATATGAGAACATAAAATGCAATTTTATAGATAAAAAAGTCTCTAGTCAACCCTGTATTACGAATGACACATACCAATTGGCAAGAAGGGTTTACTCTCGTAGGCCACTACTGTAAAATCATACAATTGTACAGTTAGCTTTTCAAATTGTTAAAAATATTGAAATTTATGCGATAAAGATCGAATAAAACATCTTATTTATGCTCAGATCTATTTTACAAGTAATAATCATTGAAACATGTGAAACCAGAATTAACTTAAGAGGATGAACCTTGGCCTGAACTTTGGCTCATATCAGTTGTAGGCGATTCAGATGAATTTGCACAAAATGTTTTTTGTATTCGTTGTTGACAAGCTCCTTTTTTCCAGTTACAGATAGTAACAATTACTATGACAACAAGAAGCAACACTGCTGCTAACGATATTGACCAAGCGAGTGCATTGTCTTTTGTTTCTGTAGATGCAGAATGAGATTTTTGAATGTTTCCACTGAAAGTAAAGATAATGGGCTTTAGAAATTAAAGGGTATAAATTTGTAATAGACAAGCGCAAACTTATCAAATAACTGTATAGCAACACCTAATTCATAAAACGAGATATAATATATTTTTACCGCACCAACAGAAAAGACAAGTTTTAAGCATTAACTGTATAAATGTTCAAGTAGCATTTTCCACACCTCCTGGATGATAAGTTACATCTTTTTTCTTAAATAAATCTTTATTTTCTATTTTAAAGAAAAAAACTTATCATTTTCTAAAGAGGAAATGTACGTATATTCGACTGAAATCTTTCGACAACTCAAACGACATCGACCTAAAACGTGAAAATATGCGGCTGCAATCGTCAGAAATTGTTGAGACCTCTCGACTTTAAAGTTCTGACTTCTGACCTTAAAGAGCAATTTTGGCAAAATGAATGAAGGGATTTTATTATTTAATGATATAACCGCAATTTAAAAAAATAGTTATTCTAATACATCTAACACTTAAACGTGTTGAACTAGTCTTTAAAGTTTTTTCGATAGAGTCGTTCTTTTCCCATACATTAAAGGATAATTGCATAATATTTAAGAGTTAACCCATATATTTTATAGTACTCTCTATTTTACAAATATGTTTAATTCAGAAAGCAAGTTACATTATGCATCTACAATATAGGTATTAAGTGAAGACTACATTGATCATTTAATTTATTGAGAGACACTTTACCCCCTACCATTGAACGTGTAAAAGTTTTTTACTTTCTAGCTGCACATTAGTGGAAGCTGATTGAAAGATATGGTAAAGAAATATAAAAAAAGCAGCTTGCCAATTTTTAATGATATAAAATCTCGAGACAGTTGCAAAGTATAAGGACCAATAAGAATACTAAACTTTTGCCATAGCTTTTTTAAAAATATATTTTGTCCCAAATTTCTTATTCAAGTTACACCGCTTTTGGCTCAGTATCTCGATAATCGTATATACCTTTGTGCCCAAACTATGTTTATCCACTAGAACGAAAAAAGATTTTCTGTTTTGAAACGTTCCCTCTACAATACACAGCTGAAAATAGAAAACCTACGGGGATTTTGCATTGTTAATGTGGGCAGATTTAAAATTAATCAATTATTTATTTGTTACTGTCAAATGCATTTAGTTTCAAATTTACAATATCTACTTATGAATTAAGGTACGCTAGTTCCTGTGTGCAGGTGGATTGAGTTGGTGAACACTTTTTCTTACGCCTCCATTGGCCGTTGTTCCAATTGGTTAAGCCCCTTTTACAATTGGCGCACGAGCACTTTACATCACTTTGCGATCGAAATTGTTTGGCTTCGCACGAGCGATCGCATACGTTGCACGAACTCTCGCATTCGTTGCATGCGTTTTTGTGGTCGCATCAAGTCTCCTCAAAATTGTGGACATGCACACTATTCAGACGCGACCGAATGCGATCCAAATTCTTGCAACGCATGAACATTGGTACGAATATTTTAGAACATTTTGTCTGCTCACAAGAGCGATGCACGATTTAAAAAAAAAACGTAAGATAAATCGCAGCAGTTTTTGCGTGTGTTATGCGACCATAAGACTGTTGCTCAACGTGTCTCATGTAATCTTGCAACGTTTTACCATCATTGCAAGATTTATTGGTTTCAATTTACTTGCTTTGCCACTCAAATATACTGGATACAGGGCTATTTTCGCACCATGTTTTTTTCGCTTCGTATTGAATTCGCCCCAATAATATTGTGGTAAAAGAGATATAATATGAGATATTGGAATTCGCCAAGTATTTATCTGCTTACTGACAAAAAGAGCGAAATGAACGAAAATAAATCGGTTGAACACCCCTTATAAAATATACACTGTATAAGCATATGCGTTTCAGGCCACAATTAACCTTGATTTTGGCTGTTGCTTTTGTCATCTTCTTGGGCGTTATCAAATATTTCAATTGAAGAGCATCGGAATCGAGCGGTTTATACCGGTATACCCCTTCTTACTCGTACGATCATTAGTATGATGAAACGCATATTCGGAAGAGCGCCGCCCATCCTATCGTATTGGCGCACGTTCAATCGTCTGATCATATGGTCTTTCGTTCGATCTTATTGCAATATCTTACAACACTCGCGTTCGTTTTACAACAGTCGCATATAAACGCAAGGTATATCGCAAGTTTCAATGCTTTTATATCGAACAACGGTCACTTTGAATTGTGTGAGTTTCGTACGAGTACTTTTTCATATGCGATTATTTTGGCAACAGTTTACGAACCATATTCAATTTTTTCGGTCGCATGAATATTTTGTTGCTTCTCCTCGTGCGCCAATTGTGAAAGGAGCTTAAGTGTTATCAAATCAGATCATTTCTATTATTATAAAACCCGGCAACTTTATATAAATAGTGCCTGTTTGGGAGGGTAACTGTTGAAATTGACACCCCGAAAAAACCATTGTCAACCGACGCGAAGCGTGTATAATGCGCATTTGATATTTTTTGCAGAAAATTAGGGGTAACACGTACATGTAATATGTTAAAAAGAAGTACACCTTTATAACCAATGAATCTTAAAATGAACTGTTCACTATGAATGCCGATCGCAGACACCTTCATGATTGTACAGGGGTCTTTGTCCTAAGGAGATGTCCGATATAGCAAGTGACAATTAGCTCCCGTGTTTACAATGGCTTCGATAGGGCCGCAAAGATAAAAGTGAAACGAATCTTCCGTTATAAATAGTTGTTTGATTATGATATTAATTTATTAAATGAACGTAATACTCCTGCATGCTATTTTTTACGAATTTTAAATATACTAGGATTATGATAAACATGTGGTAACTTTGGCCCCGCTTAAGCACACATGCATCTGTTATGGCGGACTACATGGAGATGGTGAATGCACAGCTCAACATTTATGGTGGCTAAATGTTCACGGAAAATTGTCTGACCGTGAACATAGTGAAAATAAAAACACCGTTATGTTTTCCACGTCTTCAGTATCTTCCTAAGTTATGAATGATAACTATTTTACAAAAAGATCTCTCCGATACGACAAATAGATAAATAAGAAATATTAGCGAATTCTTTGAAATGCGATTAGGATATAGAGTAAAATGTAACTTACACGGCTAAGTAAATTTGGTATCTATCACACAATCTCTCGTGAATCCCCAATAGACACACAGAATAGGAAACGTATAAATCTCAAGAAAAAAACCCAGCTTACCTTGTATTTCTATAACAAGATGGCTCAGCAACGAAGCAATGTCTTCTGGGATTAATTTCTAAACATCTTGGAACTTTTTGATAAATAAAAATAAAAATCTAAATGATTTGACCGATTAAATATTTACCACTAATAACGCGAATTAATTAAAGTATGTTTATACAGTTTACTTACATAGATAACTTTCATCACTGGAATACATTCTGTCTGGACAGCCGTCTCTAAATCCAGTGCAGTTGTAACCATTGAAGTAATTGATTTTTTGTACATACAGCATGCATGACCCTAAAAATGATAAATATGCTTTAAAGTCATTTTGTATATTTTCTATTATTGTGATTAATTAAATCCCAGATCTCCAATTTTTTATTTCTGTGGAATACAAAACCTTAATAAGGGTTGAGTTTTATAGCAGCAACATGTAAACCACACAGGGTGCAAGTAATAAAAATATCCAAGAATATATAAAATGTATATTTGGCTTCGATAATATGTTGTCTTAATATTTTTTCTTACTAAGTAACGCGAAAGAAAATATGTTTGTCTTCTGAATCATCGAAATTATGAAAAGTATACAGAAATTCAAAATTTAACATTGCTACATGACTAATTAACTGTAATTTACATGTATTTTAGTTATCGTGAAAATAAACTGCCAAACCATTCAAACCATTTCACTGTTAATATGGAAGCTTCTTGAAAAATCACACTGAACTTGATCAAAACGAGCTTCTGCTCAATTTAATCATTTTAAAGTATGACCCTGGAGGTTAAACTCTGGATATCATATACTAGTATGGTCTAAGATATGAACATTCTTCTGAACACATGTTCGCATTCAACGTCCAATATTTTAGTTTTTATTGTTTTAGACTTTTCAATCCTATATCTTTTTAAGGTAAAGATTGATAGGTTACATAAAAAACTATCCATTTTCTAGATTTTATATACATGTATGTTTAAGTTGAAACATTGTTTGAAATTATATTAAAGTATTAGACAATGTTATCAAGCTAGTTTTAGAGAATTAGGTAATTTCAATATGACCTCCTCCAGCCCCTAAAAAACTGAAAAAGTAAGATAAATAAGTGTATACGACCATATAAGAATGCTCATAAAACATTTATTGGAACACATAAGATCATTTGTCTTATATATTTTCAAAAATCATTCAACCAACACAAGTTAAAATTTGATATCATTTTTATATTTGGTAAGATATGTATGAAAAATTGGAAACACCTTACCAAAGCCATATGGTCAAATTTGCATGAAATATCAGATCTGCAATGCACATGCTTTTCATTTGACTTAGAAAAAAATATCCATCAAGTTTCTCATTTCACTCCACAATATAGTTAGTCAATAGATATTTTAAAATTCATGAAAAAATAATACCCCCAATTGAGTTCAATCTAATGCAGCCATTACTTTTATGAACCCTTAACTTTTACTACATGTACGTTTGAAAGATGCGGCTACATCCATTTAAATTATACATAATGTACGTCACGTCTTTAGATTGTTAAGTTATTGACCTATTTCAACGGACGTGAATAAAGCGACTTAGTTGTGCTTACAGAATAAGCATATTATTAATTCACTCATTATTTTCTTTATCTATCATACTAAATCTATCAAATACTTATTAAACAAGAGGCCCATGGGGCCACATCGCTCACCTGAGCAACAATGGGCGTTCAAAAGATATTGTGCCATATGGTCCCTCTGTAAAATAACAAAAAATAAATATTGTAAAATATTCGAATTTTACACTTATTTTTGCATACACGTAATCTTTGACATTGTACCTTCATGAAATACTATCTTTTACCAGAATAAGAAAATCCTACGCAAGATATAAAACTAAACATTTGGTAGGGGTACACTGTTAAGTTGTTAACTTCCAATTCCTTATATTTTCGTTCTGCCCCCACCCCCCCCCCCCCCCACACTTTGTAAAGCGATCAAAATATATGAAAGGATATAGGTACATTTTTTTCATCAACTACTTACTAGTTATTGTATTTAAAAAAATATATAATAGTTATTGTTTTTTATTTAAAAAATCCTACATGTATAGATGTGAAAAAGAAAATTGTACCTTAATGTGCTCAATTCCTCTTAAAAACATTCAAAAATTTAATTTGTCTTCTCCATTATAATTAAATGACTGTTATTTACCTCGCGTACAAACCAGGATAATTTTCCGCTGTGGTATTTTCTTAGGAATAGCAATAATTACTTTATCCCCGCAACAGAAATGTGTCAGAACTATGTAAACTGTTTTAAAGATGTCGTTTTTATTTACTCGTGTCTGAAAAACTATCAAAATTGATGTAGATTTCACATTATTTATTGTATAAAGAGGGGGCCCCAGAGAGTAGGTATATACAGAATATCATTCTTTTATTTTGTTTGTACAAGTATTTAACATACTCTAATTCATATAGAATTTCTAATGTTCAACCAAAATTTCAGCGTCAATCGTAGAATTATAAGCAAGATACAGAGCTCACAGTTCGCCTAGGTTTGAGTCATATTTTTGTTCACATGGGTTTATTACATTCAGCTTAAAGTTTTTAACTTGGTATTTCCTATTCATCATTTAAAATGGAAAAAAAGAATGGCCTAAGATTTTCAATTCTTTTATTCACTCAAGACCAGTTCACTGGTATTTGAGGTTCAAAATCAGTTTATACAAATGTACACAAACACAGTTAAGGATCACATGTACAGTAGGAGTAATAATGACAAAAAAGGTTAAGTTTACAATAAGTTGTTAAAGTTGGTTTCTGGAAGAACAGACTTTGAAAATTTTCTTTAAAAATATTGACAATTTTTTTACTTTTTTAATCTTTAGTCTTTAAGATCTGTGTACAAACATAGAATTGTGAGCAAATCTTTGTATCTTGCAGATAATTCGAAGCTTACCACTCAAATATGGTTAGTAAATAGAAATTGTAAACAATTAAACACAAGAAAAATGCACTATAACAAATAAAGAACACAATTTATTTTTTCGAAATGAATCATATATATACATGTATATATACCTACATATTTCCGTCAGCGGTATCAAACTCTATTTAAACTAAATAAACTCAAGAAAATGCCGAGCATCTTAACAAAACCTATTGCATTAATCTCCCATTACGCAAAAGATAATGCCGAATTACCGATAGAATGAATTGTATTTCAGAACTTTTTTGATACATCAGATTTTGCTTAATTTGCGCAGGTAAACAGTTAACTGTTTGATTTACCGAAGTCTCTGTTTGATTTGATACGTAAATATCACGAAATACAGACGATAGTTCCCAGGTTACAAAGCATAAATAATGAAAACAAAACGAAAATCAGAACAAGCTAACACCAACATCATGTGTGAAAACTGTCAACGCATTGAAATATTTAGCCTCAATTTACTTCACAAAATCGGCACCAATATATTTTGCATGTTTCATAAATTTCCCTTCATACGCGAACTGTTGCACAACAAGCAAATTCATCATAGTCAGATCGACCCTTTTTCGTATAATGTCATGGCTGCTCAGGTCATAGAACCTCGTTTAAGAAGTATGGAATACGAGTCTTGGTAAAATGGGTATGCAAACCCGGGCCGTGGCAAAATAAAAGCCGGTGCAGATCGGCAATCGTCAATTCCAAATACGCATTATTTTGCAGCAATATTCACAGCAAATACAAATATACTGGTCCATCAAATATCCTGAAATTTTAATAAGATTTGCAGATTAATAACTGCCAATCTTTTATTTTGCCCAGGCCAAGTCTTGCCTACCCATTTTACCGGATGCCGAACCCGAAGCTATTAAACTGATTGAAACACGCCTTTCCTTTATTATTATTTTCGTAATAACTCAGATTTGAAACAGAATTATTGCTTAATTTTTGCAATATATATTTTCCTTCCCATAAGGATAATTTATGCTAAACTACGTTGAATTGGACTCAGTAGTTCTTGAGAAGAAGATTTTTAAAAATGCACCCCCTTTTTCTACAGTTTCAAGGTTTTCTCCGCTTTGAATGCAGATCGGACTTTTATTTTTGCAATTTATATTCGCCCTCCAATAAGGATGCTTTGTGCCAAATTTGGTTGAAATTGGATAAGCGGTTTTAGAGAAGAAGCTCAAAATGTAAAAAGTTTACAGACGGACAGACAGACAGACGGACGGACAGACGGACGACGGACAAAATGTGATCAGAATAGCTCACTTGAGCTTTCAGCTCAGGTGAGCTAAAAAGTTAATTGTTCCGCGAAATATGGTTTTATATACACAATCTGATTGGCTATTTTTTTTGGTATATGGAAGTAATACAAAATACCACATGTGCAGACAGCGATATCGTTTTTAAAGATGATACACTGAGATACACCTACACGATACACCTACACGAAAAAGATGAGGAGAAGCGTGATATATTCCATCGGAAATGTCTTCGGAGAATTTGACAATGCACTGGCCAGACAAGATATATCACCAACAACTATATGAACAAACAGCAACAATCCCACTTTCGAGGGGAACTATATGAACAGACAGCAACAATCCCACTTTCAATGGCAATCCAAGGGAGGTGTTGGAAATGGATAGGCCATGTTCTCCGAAGGGACAACAACTTAAATATCAGAACTGCGCTGACCTGGGCTCCTGAAGGAAAAAAAAGGCAAGGCCAAGGAACATCTGGAGGCGTACAATGGAGAAAAAGAGAGAGAAGAACTGGGATGGAACAGTTGGAAAGAGGCGCAGGTTGTTGCCAGCTACCGACGTAAGTGGCGTCTTTTGTTGCACGGCCTCATGCGTCCTCCGGGGCACGGAGAGGATACGTAGTAAGTAACACCCACATTGAATAGATTAGATTTAAACCTAGATGGGAAAATCCTACGAAAATGACGTGTGACATAGCAAAACGAAATGTTATTTAATATTTAATTTGATTGTATTTTAGAAAATGTTCTAAGAAATGGAGAGCAAGGCAAGATATGTGAAAATTAAAAAAAATAGTATTTTTCAAGATGGTATAATAAAGTAATTAACAGGAATCATCAAATAAATGTAGAATTACTAGCATAAGATTTAATTTGTTGTTAAAATCTGCTTTTATTTTTAAAACCCTTTCAATTTTTTCATATTTGTGAGACTATCAATATTATCTAGATAGTGTATCTGCTAGATTGCGCCCTAGTTTGATAGCAAAAGAACTGACTGCAGTGAGCGATTTTGAGTGCATAAAAGATTTGCTAAAAAAATATGGCATCAAATAAACGTTCATGAAATCACTATTTCATATATTGTGTTACAGTTATAATGTTAGTAAATGCATGCAAAGTTTTGCTCCCCTTTTACAAAAAATCATTGCATGTCACAAAAATAGTCCACAATGCGCAAAAAGATAAAATTAAGAATTAAAATATGTTTTTCCTATTTGATATGAAGTGGAATCATTGAACTCGAAATTAAAGGGTGCAATAAACTAAAATTTTTATGATGAAGCAGTCAATAACTGAAGGGGACAGCTTCGGATGGCTGTATGATAGTGGTCATTTTTTTAATTTCATTTTTATTAATCTCTTTGTCACGAACACCTCTGTGAAAACTAAAAAAATATAGAAAAATATTGAAATTTTATAGAGAAGAAATATTGGGAATTTTTCTTAATTAAATAAAAAGTTACAGCCAAACAAATCATTCCTAAAAATGAAAGATATATACGATGGGTATTTTGTAATTGACCATACAACATCCTAAGGTGAAAACAAAAACATATGCCATTGCGAGTCGTAAAGGAGCTGAGTCGCACATAAAGCAATGGTGCGTCATATTTTAATGATTCAAAATATCATCAAATGTACATTCCGTCAAACAATAGACCCGGGAAGTATCGTCATAAGGCAAAGTAGCCTCTGTCAATCAATAACTGACCATGTATCATAACTAGGTATGCCATGAAAAGACCTTTTTAAAATTTAGAATTAAATTGTACAATATAAAATAAACATTAATAAAACATAAAAGTGATAGTGATATAACCTTTCACTATTTTCTTTCCATAATTACTGAAGTTGGATTTTTATAAGATACTAGCATGTCACACAAAAATAATGTATATATATCATCATATGATTTAGATACTTTTAAATATACATTAACAATGGACTAATTACGTATAACCTATTACATATTTACATCGCAACGTGCTATGGGGTTCAGCCTTCTATACTAATACGCATGCGTATTTACTGTAAACAAAACACATGCAGGGCTCGCGAAGAATCTCCTGGACATGTTTGTTGATAAAAATATGTCTTTTCTACTTTTCCCAGATAATAATTGTTCAAAGTTTTTAAAATAACCACAATTATTGTTTTGTAGGCATGTATTTTTCGTGTTTATCATAGGAGTTGCTACAACCTAAATTCAAATTGTAAATGAGGCCCCTTGAGGTGTTATTTGACATATTTTTTATGTCTGTTTAAAATGAACCGGAATTGGTAAACCAGGATTTGTTCCGTTTAGAGAGTATCTTTAACCTCATATAACCGTATGACAGTAGTCGGACGAGGATCTTGTAGCTTTCAGCGCGTGCCAATTAATTACTGTCAATCAAAGTACACGTGGTACAAATAGACGATATAAGATTATTCTGGTTTGTACGACCCTTACATGTCCGGAAGCGCATAATTACGTTAACTGAGTATGTGAAAGGGATTTTTATGTATTTCAACTATTACAATCAACTTTATTTCTTATTTCCTAACGATACAATAAGTAAATCTGAAGTAATTCACGCATATGTTTTCAGCTGTACTGTCTCTTTAACATCACGCAGAAACATTATAAGCCTGATATCTATTTACTATTGTGAGATATGTTGTATTACAGTCTGTAACGGTGATTCTTTTTATTTTGCAGTACATGTAATTATAGAAACCTGTTAGGGTGGTTCTCAGTTTGGCACATATAAGCTAGTATAACCAAATATAACGAAGGTGCATAAAGGATAAAAAAGGTAATTTATGGGGCATGCATGCTGCAAATGATATAGAAAAAGTGCATTTAGGATATATTAAATTTGTGTTAAGTGTGAAGAAGAATACAAACACTGCAATTGTATATTTTGAAACTGGGAGGCTACCTATGAAAACTATTCGAATGTTTAGAATATTCAAATTTTGGTTCAAATTGTTACAAAGTCAGAATTGTGTTTTGCAGTCCTGTTACAAAATGCTGTATAATGAATGTGAATCGTCTTTGGCACCTGCTGAAAATTGGGTTAGTATAATTAAAAATAAACTTTTTGAAATAGGTCTAGGACATATATGGTATGAGCAGGAATATATACATTGTGCAACCTATTTTCCTTTAATTAAGCAAAGAATCATTGATCTCTTTACCCAATAACTCGTAGAACAGATTAATTCCTCATCTCGATGTTATTTTTACAAGCATATTATTGATCAGTTTTCATTTCAATATATTTTAACAAAATCAATACCTTCTACATATAAGAAACGAATTGCAAGAATTAGATTGTCATCTCAGAGACTTGCAATTGAAAGTGGACGACACACTAATGTACCAAAGAAATGACGCTTATGTAAATTTTGTTCAGATATTGAAGATGAATTCCATTTTGTTTTGAAATGCCGACAGTATAGAGAAATCCGAGTAAAATATATTAAGAAATATTATTGGAAAAAACCGTATGTATACAAATTAAACAATTATTATGTGTTCAAAATTTTAAAGAACTGTGTAATTTGGGTAAGTATCTCCATCTAGCTTTCAATATTCATGATAATTAAGAAAAATTCTCTGGTTTTCTTTTTTTTTTCTCGCCTGTTAGTAAAATTTTATTTTATATACATTGTCAATGTACTTAACATGTACCATACCATTATTTCAATATTGCTATTAAGTATATGTAATAACTCATGCCATAAGATGTATGTCTTGTGCAAATAAAGAATAATATCAACTCAAAAGTGACAGCGAATTATGCAACATGACGTAATGTTAACTAACAAAATAAAATCAACATGTTTAAGTGAAGAGCACAAACCATTTTGCAGATTACATTACAAGTATGTTACATGACCAGAACGTGAATTTAGCATTTTGTCTAGGGTGTAGAAATCACATTAATGAAATTATGTATATAGGTGCTCATCAAATGTCATATTGCAAGGGAAAAGCTGAAGGTTCTATATTAAAAATACTAACACAGTACAAACAACTTTAAATTGAATTTTCTCTGTGATATATTGCTACATATATCTTACCGTTGCTGGATGCTCGTTTACGTTGAAAACAAGGATTATCCATAAGACACACCAAAGCGATCCGTGACTAAACGCCACTAAAATTTTTTTCTTGTACAACAACAGCTGCACAGATATATTGAGATCATTAGTTGCAAGCAGCGCTCCCAACAATGTATAAAAAACTAACAAGTTAAGCTCTATCAAGAAGCTCTCTCGACTTTTGCTAAAAGTAATTCGATATATACCTATCATACCTTTTTAGAAAATAAATTCTCTAGTTCTTTTAAAAACACACTTAGTTAAAAGGTTCTTAAACGAATAGAAATCCCAGTAATTATTATATCATATTATCATATTGTGTCCTTAATATTATTATTAAAATCAACGGCGACCTTAAAATAAGAATATACCATAATATCTTAGATTTATTCAGAAAATTCAAGAACTGGTTAAATTTATGATAAAATGTTGATGTTTTGACATTGTATTTGATAAAGTGAAACTAGTAAGTCAAATGCTTGATAGACGTTGTTGCTTTGATGAACAATGTAAACCAAATACTCATACGTGGGTTTAAACCTCCAACTAAACAACTACAATGTATATTCATAATTTGTAGGATACATTGTACCTGATGAGCTTTCGACAAGTGGTATCTTGTTGCTGAAAAAAACATGGGCCGGATCTATGACACATCATGTACATTTACCGCTTATGGAAAATATATTTATGCACTATACCAATGTTACTCAATACAAATGAACGTGCATGATATTATTCATGAAGTGATGGTCTTTTTTTTAACGATTTTAGCGAAAGGAAGTGTCTTTTTGCTTTCACTAATTACGAATTTAATCACAAAAAATATGTTGAGATGGATTTGATTTTTTTGTAAACGAATTTAACATTGCTTACCATCAATGAGATTTGTTGCCAGTGGGTGAGTATAATAAAACTAGTAAACTTAATTTTTTCCTCGAAAAAATTTGTTGCAACAATATTTTCTTTTTGTGTGAAGATAAATTTTATACCGTATACAGAATCAGCTATAACCTCCTTTAGTATCGCCTTATTTGCCCTCATTAATGGTAGGCTATTTTGATGCACTGAACACCTCCAATTAGATGATGATATACCTCACCATCACCAATACTAAGCATATCGTTCCATCATTTTTGGTATAGAAAATATATTCCTCAAATAACTAACAATAATGAAAATATTTTGGAAAAAAAAATCATTAGAAGGATTATAATAGAAAATCTTTTTATGACTTGTACATGTATAATCTTTTAATTATTTCTAATCTCATTCTTTTGCTTATTGGTCATCTTCCAAATATAAGAACCTGCATTCATGTTTATGAGATTTCAAGATATTTATTGCCCCTACAGTTAATGTGTAAATATAATATATGAGTGATATTTAAAGTTTGTGATTGTCTCTTTTTGACAAAAGAATAATTGCACCTAAATCCCCTTACACAATTGGCGCAGGAGCAGGAACGGCAAAATATTCATGCGACCGAAAAAAATAGATATGGTTCGTAAACTGTTGCCAACATAATCGCATATAAAAGTACTCATGTGAGACTCGCACGATTCAGAGCGACCGTTGTGCGATGTATTAATGCGTTAGATCTTGTGATATATTTTGCATGTACATGCGACTGTTGTACAATAAAAGCAAATGTTGTAATTTATTGCGAAATGATCGCAACGCAATAGTTGAATGCGATAGGACGAGCGCTAATGCAATAGGACGAGCGGCGCTCGTTCGATCATGCGATTTATCGAACAAATGCTCGTGCGAGTCAGAGGTGGGATATATACCTCTCTTTCCTACGCTCTTTAGTAGAAGTAGTTGAATGCAAGAGAAGATACCGCCCAAGAAGATGATAATAAAACTCATGCAACGAATGCGAGAGCTCGTGCAACGCATGAGAAAGCTCGTGGGAATCTTAAAAATTCTGATCGCAAAGTTTTGTGAAGTGCTCGAACGCCAATTGTGAAAGGGGCTTAAGCCAAAACTTCCGATCGCAAAGTGATGTGAAGCCCCTTTGGCACTTTACAACACTTTGCGATCGAATTTTTTTAGCTTCGCATGAACAATCGCATACGTTGCACGGGCTCTCGGTATATACATGTATACCCACTCTTACTTGTACGAACATTCCTACAATGAAACGCATGGTCGGACGAGCTCCGTTCGTTCTATCACATTGGCGCTCGTTCAATCGTCCGATCACCTGGTCTTTCGTGCGATCCTATCGCTCTATATTGCAACGCGCGCTTTCAATGTACAACGGTCGCAAATAGACGCAAGATATATCGCAAGATTCAATGCATTTTCATCGCACAACGGTCGCTCTTAATCGTGCGAGTTTCGTACGAGTACTTTTTCATATGCGATTATTCTGGCAACAGTTTAGGACCTTATCTAACGTTTTTGGGCGCACGAATATTTTGCCACTTCTGCTTGTGTGCCAGTTGTGAAAGAGGCTTAAAGTGCCCAAGCGCCAATTGTAAAAGGGGCTTTACGCCGTATTTTGGGACCCTTATTCGGTCACTATTGTTATGTTTGTTCTTTGTTCAATTTTACTACAAGTAATTTATTATGGAATTTGGTCAATTTCCAATAAAAATTTATTTTCATAATGGTTTTAAACTGCGTTGCAATAAATTATTTGTTGTTTTATTACTCTTTTTTTTTTTTTTTTTATAATTTATTGTTTTTGTTCCATACATACTAGTACTAATGTTGACATTATTAAATTCAGTTTTTATAAATTTTATACACATGCATACTCACTCACACACAAGTATAATTACATACATTTTTCAATATTAGTGGTAAATGGTTACTTTGCTTCCAAAAAAAGAGAAAAAACCAAAAAAAAATAAAAAACCAAAAAATAAATAACAAATAATAATACGAATAGTAATAATCATAATATCATAAACTAATCTAAAATGTTTTTCCATGTAAGCCACAATTTTTCAAAATTGCGCAGCTTTTGATTTTGGATAGCAGCATATCTTTCTACATGGTATTTTATTCTTAAATGACTGAGTAATCCAAGAAAATTTGGCATTTTGTTTTGCATTAAGGATATAAAAATATATTGTTTAACGTATAGAATTATGAAGTTTATAACCCTGTTATTGTTTGACAATGGTAGATCACCGAGAATAACATTCGAAACATTGAAACCAACTCTTTCAGAGGTTTTTCTGTATATATGAAGACTTAAATCACTCCAGAGTGTTTGTACTTTATCACAAGCAATGAAAACATGTATTATTGTTTCAACATTTTCCATACAAAAACCACAACAATCAGAAGTTTTAATGTTAATTTTCTTAAGGTATTTTCCAACAGGAACAATTCTATGTAAGATTCGAAATTGTAACCACTGGGCAGAAGAATCACTAGTGGTTTTATAACAAATTTTAAAAACATCTTGCACTGATATTGTGTCTACTCCATATGGCCTAAGCTCTGCCTCCCACTTGCTGATTGAGGTTGGAATAGCCTCATTTTTATTCAAGAAATTATAAAAGATTTTTGAGCATTTTTCAGAAGATATGAGAGGTTCAAAAAATAAAGGTACATATGGATTAGGAAGTCTTTTGAAAGAAGACCTATCTATTAACAATGATTTCAAATATTTTGAAATAGCTGTAACAATGCTATTGTATTGCATCACACAACTATCAGATAGATTGTATGTGTTTTTAAGAACTCCAAAGTCTAAAAGATTACAATCATCATCAAAAAAATCTTGCACAACCTTTATTCCCTTTTCATACCAGGATTTAAAAAAAACTGGTTTGTTGTTAACTTTTATATTAGAGTTATACCACACTGGAATATAATGAAATTTGTTTTTAAAGTGCGGAGAGTAAGTAAAAGATTTCATATAACATGACCAAGCAATCAAAACATCTTTCCAAAAGGCGTTATTTTCTTTTAACAAACAATCAAACACAAAACTATCTCCAAAATCATACAATTTCTGTAAAATATCATCTCCATTGAGAGCATAGAAAATATCCATCCATGGTTTATGTGAGCAAGTTAACCTTTTAATCCATGTACATTTAAGTGATGTAATAAAACTTCTAACATCTACCATTTTCATACCACCTGACAAGTAGTCTTGTGTTATAAGAGACCTTTTAACTTTGTCTGTTTTGGATTTCCATAGAAACTCAAAAAAGGCTTTGCATATAAATGCTACAATCTCCTTTTTGGGAGTAGGAAGCGATATAAATAAATGATTTAGTTTTGGAATTAACAAACTCTTAATGACAGTGACACGACCAATTGGAGTAAGAATTCTTCTTTTCCATTGTTCCATAAGTGCAATGATTTTTGGAATCTGATTACCAAAATTAATATCAACAATTTCAGAAAGTTCAACGGAAAATTGGAAACCTAATAAATTAAAAGATGTAGATCCCCAGTCTAATTTCCATCTGGTATGATGAAACACTTGATCAGAGAATTTTTTTGAACCAATCCACACAATTTTTGTCTTAGATGTATTAATTTTAAGTCCTGAAAAGCTGGAGTAAAAATCTATAGTTTCTAATGCTTCGAACAAGGATTTTGGTGAACCATCAAGGGCTAACAAAGTGTCGTCTGCATACTGTGATATTATATGTTCTTTATTATGAACAAAAATGCCCTTAATATCATTGTTTTGCTTTATAAGAATTGAAAGGATTTCTGCACATATAATGAATAAATATGGAGCAACAGGATCTCCTTGTCTACAACCCCTTTGTATGTCAAATTGTTCTGATAAAAACCCACTTTGTAAAATGCAGGCACGGAAATTTGTGTTTAAAATTTTTATCCACTGGATAATATATTTTCCAAACCCAAAATAACTTAAAACTTTATAAATAAATGACCATGACATAGAGTCAAAGGCTTTTTCGAAATCAATGAGGACCAAAAGCCCTGGAATTTCATGTATCTCTGTGTACGACATCAGATCATAAACAAAGCGAGTATTTTCCCCTATGTATCTACCTTTTATGAAACCAGATTGTGTATTTGAAATAATAATGTCCAAAACTTGTTTGATTCTAAAGCTTAGGCAACCAGATATGATCTTGTAGAGAACATTTAAAAGGGTTATTGGTCGCCAGTTCTTTAGAAACTGTCTTGGTTTGTCCCCTTTTGGCAAACATGAAATTATTCCAAGTCTTTGAGAGATAGGAAGCTCTTTTTTAAGAAAAATACAGTTAATAGCTCTAACAACATAATTTCTAATATCACTCCAAAAAAACTTGAAAAATTCTGCGGTATACCCATCACTACCAGGGGACTTATTATTCTTCATGTGCTTTAATACGTTAAGAACTTCTCTTTCCTCAATGTCTTTCTCCAGACCTTAGGACGTATTTGTATCCATTTTAGGATTATTAGAATTCAAGAACATTTCTTCTAAATTTATATTAACTAAACTTGAATCTGCACTTTTATACAGAGTTTCATAATATATCTTAACTTCATCTAAAATTTCTGTTTGTTCATATATAGTGCCAGTACCCTCTAATTCAATTTTTTTTATTGTTTTATTTAAATAATTCCTAGATTCTAAATTACAGAAATATTTTGATGGTTTTTCACCCTCTTCTATCCAGCGAGCTCGGGACCTTATCATGTGGCCTAGTAACTTTTCTTTTCTAATACTCTCGAGTTCCTTTTTTTTTCATCTAATTTATTTAAATCAATGAAAGCATCTGATTCTAAATCCTCAATTTCTTGCAGTAGTGTTTTTTCTTTTTGGTCTTTTTCTTTTTTGATATATGAAGAATATGAGATAGTATTTCCCCGTATTTCCATCAGTAGTACCTCAAGAAATAAACTTTCATCCATGTTATTTTTACATTGGAAATTTTTACTCTCTGCATTCTCTAAATATTGATTACTAACACACTTTATTACATTTTTTACCTTTTGAACGTAGTCTTTATCTGTAAGTAAATAATTATTAAATTTCCAAAGACCACGCCCTCTCCGGAAGGGATTAAATTTAAGCTCGAGCAAAACTATAGAATGATCAGACCTGTATCCAGGTTTGATAGTACAGTTATCAACAAGATTTGTTAAGCTGTCAGAAATGAGAAAATAATCAAGGCGACCTTGTTTTAAAGGATTTTTTTTCCGCCATGTATATACTTTTTTTTCAGGATTTAGGACTCTATAGTAATCTATGAGGCATAAGTCCTCCATTATTTCCAGGACTTTACTTCGAGCCTTTGGATTGTTAACACTACAGTAGTTATAAGTATCCTGCATGGGATTCAATGCAAGATTAAAGTCCCCACATAAAATAAAATATTCATTATCAAATTCAAGGAAGATACTTCTTACATTTTCATAAAACTCAGGGTTGTCAATATTAGGACCGTATATATTAATGAGGGTAACCTTGTGGTCCTCAATTGTCATGTCCAAAGCTAACAAATTACCTTCACAGTCGTTTTTCACTCTATGAATTTTAACCTCAAAGTTGTTATTGAAAAGTATACAGACCCCTCTTGAGTTAGATGAATATGAATTAAACACACATTTATATCCCCACTGTGTTTCTATAAACTGTTCATGTTCAGAAATAAAATGAGTATCTTGCAGGCAAATGATAGAATAATGTTTTTGTTTATAGTAGTTAAGAACATCTTTACGTTTTGATGGTGTGGCGAGCCCCTGACAGTTCACCGTAGCTATTAAAATGTTGTCAGACGACATCATATTTACGTATTAAATAGAAAATAACAAAAGCAACACATGTAAGACAAAGAAAGTATTCAAAAATAACACATGCGAGAAGCAAATAACCACTTACCATTACCAAATTTTCTGATCCAACCATACCCAAAAATATTACACACACATAAGAAACTAAGCATCCTACCAGTTCATTAAGAACACTTATAACGGGAGAAACACGCACACTCACACATACACACATGTCTAAACAGAAAGTAAACAGTTCTGAAATTGAGATACCGATCCCGATCTGAAAACCGTTGACCGATCCCGAAGCATCCAGGTTCCACTCCGCTGCCTATCAAAAAAGTGTACTAGCGCCGTTTTAGTTTTTCAGAAACATTGTCCAGAATATCGAATCTGTGGCGGCGTCCTTGTTCGTCCAGCGCAAAAATCTTGCCGTTGTAGTACCAGGCAGACTGGATTCGAGGGACACCATTAAGATTGCGCAAAAGTTTTGCGTTGAAATATGTTAGGTGGTCATGCATGGTAAAACATTTTTTGAGTTTGTCATTCGATCGATTTTTGATGACCGCGATCTTGACCTCCGTGTTACGGAATTTGGCGATCACAGGGCGTGGCCCTTTCCCATCTCCCCCAGGAATCCGATGAATCGCAAGAACATCCGAGGGGTCCAGGTCCATCTTCACTGCCTCCTTGAGAATTGTACACAATTTACTCCTGAGGTTTTCGTTTTTCTCCTCGGCCCAGTTTAGAAATTTAATATTGGCTTTCTGCGAGTATTGTTGATTTTGATTGGCGAGGGTCATTGCAGATTGTGCCGCAGATTCACATTGTTTGAGCTTGTCGTTGAGAGATCTCAGTTCACTGGCTTGGGAGTTCAATTTTTCTCTCAGAGTGTCGAAATCAAAATTAAAACCCTCGGAGATTTCTTTTGTTTGTGTTTCGAACTCTTTACACTTTTCGTCGATTTTATCTTCAAACTCTTTCTTGACTTTGTTTTTGATACTTTCTTCGAAATCTTTTTTCATTTCATCGACAATTTCTTGTTTTATTTCACTTTTTATTTCATTTTTCAATTCTAACAATATTTCCGAAACCAAGACCTTGACATCCGATTTTTTCACCATGGACTCTCTTATTTCTGTCAAACTTTGCTGAATTTGATGAAGGTCACCTGAGATATTAACGTGCTGGTCAGATGTACTACCGTCGTGAGCAGGTGTATGATCACCGCTGCTAGTTCTCGGTTTTTTCACTGCGGCCTTTTCAGAAACAATGGATTTTCTTACGGATACTGGTGCCGATTTTAAATCGAGCTGAACAAGTTTTTTTGTTTTTGTTTGTTCTTTTTCTGGTGTTTTTTTAAGTACCCCTGACTTTTCGGCCATTGTTACTATTGTCACTATTAGTGAGTAAGAGTTCACCACAGTCCGATATTTTCAGAATGCTTCTTAACAACAATATCAAGGCGTAAATTTCTAAAATTATATAGCACTCACCAAATTGAGTTTTAAGTCCTTTATCCAGTATTTTGGGCACTTTAAATATTACAGAGAGGTATTTAAAGAGAAAAAACAGCGGAGCTTCAAAAATATGGTCAGTCGCAGACCATCACGTGACCGGAACCGTCGTTTTATTACTCTTAATACTGCTTTGCAAATATCTGGAATTAAGACTTGTTTGCCCTTGGGTGAAGAGAAGATTCATAAATAGGCATGGAGGATGAAACTAATACTGGTAGTGTGATGATCGTAAACCTGTCGCTGAAGTTAAGAATTTACGTGTTCGAAAATAATTTGCAAGTAAATTAATCAGTAATGAACTGAAAATCCGATATTATTGAGACCCGGGATTGAGTCCTTGAAAGAAATAATATCGTCTAGCAGAGTGCGTGCTACCTTACACGTTACGTGGCTGATGTGTAAAATTCACAAAGTTACCTGGGGTTAAAAATCACGTGATGAATTATAATATTCAACAGGTCAAAGTATACCGTTTACAACAGGTAACGCATGTACAAGAAGGAACAGGTTTTTCTCTCTTTAGCCATGAGCCCATGTTTGTCTCTTGATCTCCTTTTAATATAAGCGTATAAATATATAACGTTCATTAAAAGAACAATAGACAAACATGCGCTGACTATGTATTGACTATGACATGTATTAAGTCAGTAAAAAAGTGTGCGTCTTCATTATTCTATGAAGATTCAAGAAAATGTAATGACCCCCTACCTATGAAAACGACTTTGTAAATATGACCTTTTAATTAATGTCACTGCATAAAGTTGCAGCTAGGACATTGACAATTCCTACAATTTAAAGAAATATGCTCATTTTAAAATTTTTGTCGCAATTTTAAATGTCCTTAAGTGCAGTCATCCTTAGTATAAAATAAAAAAAACCCAAGAATAATTAAATAAATAAAATGTTGTTAATATATTTATATCATTCAAAAACACGAATTTCCCCTCAGATCCTTCCATTATGATATTCCTTTAGTTAATATTTCAGTATTAGAGTTAAGTCTTGCTCTACTTGAATATGAACAAGAAGCAACAATGCACATTCCACACAAATTCAACAAACTGCGGATAGTTCTCAAGTTGGTGTACACTTCCAAAATTACCGTCTGCTAAATCAGCAGTGATGCCCCCACTGTTCTCATCCATTATGTCACCATCACTAATTATCTGATTCTAAAATAAAAAATGAAATAATGCATAAATTATTTTAGCATGATCATTAGGGTCTAAAGAAAACAAAATTGTCACATCAAACTCCAAATTATTTCTATTCTCCCCCCCCCCCCCCCCCTCCGTGCCTTTAACTCATATTTATAGCCAATGAAAACTTTTCCTCAATCTGACTAAGACATATATTCTATATCATATTTTTACAGTTTTTGGTAATATTGCCTTGGGTGTCATCAGAAAGAAAAGTTTTTTTCTATATGCAATATTCTCAACCATCTTAAAGGACTGGATGGTCGTAGTTCATTTTTTAACTATATAAAACCTCTTGAGAGAAGAGCTCTATATAAAAATTAAAAAAAATTAAAGCTTAAATATTTATATATTTTCTTTACTTAATATTAGGTTATGGTTAAAGAAAAAATTAAAGATATACTTAATGGTTATTTGATGGACCACCCAGTCTCCTTAAAAACTTTTGTGTATTTCAGGTATGATTAGGTACAAGTTTTTTCCCGCCTGTTTAAGGTGGCACAACACACCAATTTATTATTAAATAAATCTATAAAGTGTCTTTTTTGAAATATAACTTCAGAATTAAAATACCTATGGTGATTCTGAATTTTTAAATGAATTTGTTGTATTGGTTTTTGTGTAGAAGTTAGAAATATTTAAGCCCTAAAATATCTTGTTTGAAAGCCAAAGTAACCCCCCCCCCCCCCCCAAATTCTCTGACAATACAAAACACATTCATATATTTATATACACTATATTTTCTTGTTGAATCATGTTAAATTTAGGTTCCAATTACATGTTCCTTTATTGAAAGGTTAACGTTGATTCAATGCCTCTTGGTCTTAATCTTAGTTCTTCTTTTAAAGTAAAATATCTTCATTGGGTGATACAATCACATATAAATCTTACCTATTTCATGAAAAACCAAACCACCTGGGTGAGGTTCGACATTTGACGACTCTGCTCTAGTCGGTGGGGGAACGGATTCTGACGATAATTTAGATGTTGAACTGGGGTCAAATGATTCCAACGAAGTAGGATTTGAATTTGAAATTCCACTCGGTACTAAAGGAGATTGTACGGGAGTGTTACTTTTTGATTTATCAAAAATCAAATTAAAGGAGGTATGAATTTCTGCTCTAGCTTGTTTGGAAGCGTTTTCTTTGCGAAGAATATCCTCATTTTCCACGATTTTTTTTGCCAGGTGTTTGTACCCAGTTTCCCTAAGAACCTCAAGAAAGTCGTGGTAAGCGTTCGATCCTCTTCTAATTAAGTCATCCAAAAGCCGGCGAACTTTGTCAATGCGCGTTCGTTCATTCTGTTAATGACAGTACATGAAGAGAATAAGTTCTTATTAGGTCGTGTGTAAATTTTTAGAGCACAGTTTTTTATCATTTACAGTAAAAAAATATCTCATTAGTATATTTTGTGTCTTTTGAATTGGGGGAACATATATTGTATTTAGTAAAAATTTTTGTACAGGCTAAGAAATCTTACCTTTATATACTCCATCATAATAGGAGTGAAAATATCCTTGCCTAAAAGCTCGTCATAAATGATATCCACGTCCAAGGTTTCAACAAGCGCCACCCGTGTACGGCGCAGGGCATCTTTGTGTATTTGTTCCATGCCATAGGCATTACTCTAAAATTAATTCGAATGACACAATCATCACAGAGAAAGTTAAGGTAATAAGATTATTAATGTTTTCAATCGTTAGGTCATTAGAATAATTTTAAAAAGGTTTTATTTTTTCAACGAAACACTGTGCGTACAAGAATATTAAATACAAAGATTATTCTGCAGAAACACCCGATTATTCCATTAAAATTCTACATTATGTAGTTAATGACGCCAGATTAAAAATTATGACATCATTTTCAGTTAAAATTGTACATCTGATTTGATCGTGAAAAAAAGTAGTAGATAAGCAGGCATGGGGGGGGGGGGGTAAGCAACGATGAACTCCAAAAGAGCCATAATGAATACGTTTTTTTTTTTTGGGGGGGGGGTGGGGGCTGTCGCCTTTTATTCCATAATAGTTCATGCATGTACTTTCTTGTTCCAGAAGGATATGAATGACCCTGGTAATCATGACTTTTGACTATTCGATTCATTTTTAATCATTAAGACGGATAATTATGGTCAAGGATTTTACCCGTTTTAGACATTTAACAGTTTTCCGGATCGGGTCAACTGTCATAGATTAACCCTGGAGTTCATGATATCCTGGCTCTTCAGTACGTCATAACAGAATTAATAATAAAATAGTAAACCATTCCTCTTTTTAACAGTTTTTTTTTTTTAAATTTTTTCATATGCATACAAACATTTTAATAATATAATTCAAAGCCATTTTTGATTCATCCACTCACACATTCATGCTCACATTCTCTTTTTAAAGGTTTTAATGATCCACGGTTTCTGTGGACTAGAAATGGTCATTTTATGACGGTTTCAATGTACCGTATAACTTTTATTTGATACCCATTTATATAATATGTCAATTGCGAAGGACAAATTCATCTGCACGGAAAAAGTTCGTTCATAAGCGATGATCACTGAGTGGGTCTACATTTGCATGTGTAATTGAAAGTCTTTGAAAGATAGCAAGCAAAACAGTCAAAATGAAATTTGCAAGAAATCTAATAACTAATTTTGTTTTCACAAATATATACCAAAACATATATGAACATTTTAAATCTGTTATTATAAAATAGATTTGGAAAATTAGACGTTATCTAAGTATTTAAAAATTTGTCTTATAAAGCTTTGTACACAATTTAAATAACGACAGAAATGGTGTAAGCGTGTTCTACAGGTACTTACTCTAACCGTCCATGAGTCTTCGTTTTTTGTTTCAGGGGCTTTCTGGTAGAACACCGAATCTGTTGCAATTCCACCACATGCACCACTTGATTGTCCTTGATTGTCGGTAGGCTAAAAAAGGGGGTTCTCGAATGAATCTAGTGAACAACATACAGTTCATCTTGCAAATTTTCAAATTTCAAATCCGAATTTTGAAAGGTTTCACACGATTGAAAAAGTATATTTTAAATGATTCATGAAATATTTATTAAAGAATAATAAAAACTAGTTTTTTTCGAATGAAGCACATACAATGAAATTTCTTTTGAATCTTCAATACACAAAATGTATAAAATATATTTAACATAATCTAATATTGACTTTAGCACACCTTCCAATGACCGATTAAAGAGTCCACTTCTATCTCAGGGTTTTGTTCACATTTTGAGCATTTAACCCCACAATCAGTAGATATATCCTTCTCTAATATGATATGACCCTCTCGAAGATCACCGTATGGTGTTCTTACACATCTGTATCCAAGATGAAAGGGTTCTTTTTCTGTTTGAAAGGTCTGGGTCAGATCGGAAAGAACCTCACATATGATCTGTTTAATACCTGAACACAAAGAATTGTCAATCGTTCCTACACGATCATTCATATTAATGGCTTGAATCTCAATTGAATGAGGATATTCTTCATCTGTGTTCTTCTTTCCACATCGAATACTGATAAGCACTGTTAGTGTCGTGTTCTCACATTTCAGTAATGTTACATTGTTATATACGCAATACTTTTCCTCCCTTTGCCATAATGTCATATTATGTTTGTTGATGCATGTAGCAACAAGGCAATGGAAAATATCAATAGGTAAAAATTCAAACACAAAACATAACGTAGATGAAACAGTACAGTTTTCTAGAATGCTTTTGGTGTACTGTTGCTTGTTCATGCATGGAACATACCATAGCGTTGAATTTAGTTCTGCTATCATATCTAGTTTAACCATGTGTTTAACGAGTTTATCTCGGTTTTCATGGAATGTAAGATCGCTGTTACACCACAAATCATTAAGTAATTGACTAGATAACAAACCATACCCATTTAATTCTTTGAATTGTGCCAGACTGTGTTTGTCTTTCACAACAATGCTTTTAAAGGCATCAGCAAACCATTGCACATCAAGAATTATTTCATCAAAATCTTTTCGAAATAAAATTACTCCTGTATCGTGAAAATACACAAGAACTGTAACTAAATCGTCATCATTGTTTATAAGCTTGTCATCTATCCTCTTAAGATCTTCGAGGATACTTGAAATGCTACAAATTTTCAAAGACCTTCTCTTCATATTTAATACAGACTCAATCTTAGTCCAGATTTTTGGAATACTTTTACCCCAATGATCCTGTAATTTCAAAGTTGATGCAATGCACTTTTTGAGATCTTTCAGGTTCTTGTCGGACGTTTTCTTCACCAAAAATGCTCGTTTTTTATCAAGGTGTTTTACTAATGTTTGCGGAAGAGTATGACAAAGTTCCTCTAAATACTCCGAAAGAACCTGGATAAAAAGAAAATATTTTTTTGAGTTTGAATGTGAATTATTAAGGTTTTGATTTTAAACCAATATTTTTTATACTTTCAAAAAGGCCATATCACATTAACACTATTTCACTTAAAAACAAAACGTTTGACAGTGCATAACCTAAGATTTGCCAGTTTCCAGGCTTTAGTCTCAAAAATCGCGTTTCAAAAGACTTGAAGCATTCACGCCAGAGCGTTATGTTAGTTTTTTTAAATACCAAAGTGTATCAAGTTATTTGATGAAGAGAAACACGTTGACTATATGGGCTTATATATTTTTTTTATATCCTCAAAGCCTACAAACAATGATTAAGAGCAAAGAATTACGGAAAATTTAAACTAAAAACGTTTGATCTTGAATATATTCAAAAGGTTAATTTTACAGTTTTGAATATTTTTAACATTTATAAACCATAATCTAGTTATGCACTTAACATAAAAGTTATGAACTAAACATAAACACTGACCGTCTTATCTTTATCTGCTTCTCTGCCTCCAAAGTGTGAGGCTACCAAAATAACGGGTGCGGACATTGAACCGTAGGTATGAATGAATCCGAGCCAGTATCTTATATAATCTGTCATGAAAAAAAGGCAGCACAATCAAACAATTTTAGAAAATCGTAACTGCTTAAAACAAAGACCTTATGAGACAAATGTACATTATTTAGTCTAATACATTGACTCTGTTCTCATATATAAGAATAGAACATTCTAATTATGCCCGTTTAAATATTTATGTCAAATTATATCTGGTCATACACTAATAGACCACGTCAGACTATTGCATTATGACATTTTGAATTTACTAATTTTTCTTTCAAAATATTTTAAATGATTCTACTTTAGTCCCCCCCCCCCCCCAAAAAAAAATGTACGAACGATAATCAAAATATGTTGCACCAAAAAATGTTGTTAAATCCAGCTATATATGCGTTAAACAAATGCTAAAAACACACATGAAAACTAAAGATATGCTATACATTTTGTATGGAAAGTATTAAAACACACCTTAACTAATTATAACAGCACTTCTCAGAAGAAAGCCTTTCCAACCATCTCATGTTCTAATGTTTTAACGATAATTTGAAATACGGTCCCAGTTAAATTCATAGATACTGTAAATTCAGAGTATTATTGATTTGTTATGCAGTTAATTTTCGTAATCATACCCTCACAGACTGCCCTTTTTATTCAACCCAAATGAAGGGATTTCTTTCTTAAAAACACTTAAAATGCAATAGCACATATAGTGTAGGGTTTTTTAAAATCCTAAACTGGTTAATGTATCTTATCAAAATCTTTCATAATGCTAAAGAAGTTCTAAAAATTGTATCTTAGTGTTACATCTAAAGAGAGCCAAAAACTCAGATGCCCTTTCCTATTGTATAACTATGCTATCAACTTGCTATGAATTCGCTAATATTTTTGTAATGTTTCTCGTCTATATCAAGTACATCTTCGTTAGCCAAGGGTTTTTGATCCACACCGCTCCTCGTGAGTTGCGATGCGGATCAGAAATTATGGCTAACAAAGATGTACCACGCGTGACATGCGTTACACGTTCCAAAACATGTGTTCGACGTAAATGTACACGAATCTTCCATTACCTTTATTTATGTAAATGATTTATTTGCTAAGATATTTTTAACAGGGATAATATCTGATCGCAAGTTTTTCCTTTGATTAATGGGATTTTGGTGACAAGTGATATGTAAACGAGTTGAGTCAGATCTTAAAAAATTATGAACAAGTAGCACGAATAATGAAATATCAAATTCATTTGTGCCCATTAAGAATTATTTAAATTGTGGTATATATTTTTTTTTTTATAAATCATCATATAAAAAGGAACCGCTGACATGTATAATGGGATCTCATCCTTTCAAAACCATCGGCGTTGTATTTTTCTATTGAGTTTCCGTTTAAAACAAAGAAGTCTTTACACATTTTTTAATGTACATCTATAAAAACAAAAGTTTTCATCATAATTTGATGTTTTAGTTTACCTGCGTACGTCCAGTCACTGTAAAATCCCTCATCCATTGGGCTGTGTAAGGCTTTTGAGATGTCAATCAAAATGATATAAAACGCCCGAGAACTAAAGAAAATGCGATGACATGCATTTTTTCCATCGAAATCCAGAAGATTTAACCTTTTCAATCCGGTTTTGTTCTTCGAACGTACACAACAACAGATATCAACCAATGGTTGCAATATCTGACTTTTGTTGACTTTAAGCACTACATCAGAGGGGTCTCTTGAGTTACTGACAGGTGGCTCAGTATCTAAATTTGTCTGTTTTGCAATAAGATGTTCTCCTGTCTGTACGTCTTTGAGTTCCATTTTGTCAAAAGAAGTTAGACTGGGTTCATTTCCATCGGGCTTTTCCCCCCTTTCTTTGTCATTTGCCCCTGGAATAATACATAACATTTTTTAGGTAACTAATTTAATACAACCTCTGTTAAGTCCTAAAGAAACTAAATAAAGAACAACTCACATTGCTTGTGATATTAACAAAAATCAAATATTTAAAAAAAACAAACTTTATACAAACTTTTGAATATAGAAAACCCTTTGAATGAAAATAATTACACAAATATTTAAAAAAAACCCTGACCGAATAGTTGATTAAGTGTCAAAAAATTCCTTAATAAAAAAAAGCATACAATTTTTTTCTTATAGGGAGATATGAGGCAATATATTTCATTTTTAGAATACTATTTTATCGTTGTATCTGGTTAAAAAGAATTGAACTGTTGAAATATACTTCCCACTTTCATTACTCATTTTTTTAAAAAGAAAAAAACCTACATAAACATAACTTGGTATTCCATACATACCTGTGTTCAAGATGGTTTATGTATATTTTCATGAGATTTACACAACCTTATGCATTATGGATTATGTTCATTCATTCATTTTCCCGTTTGCACTTCTTTATGCATCTAATGTCATTCATTTTCTTTTAATAGTGTAACAAAAAAACTGAGTGTATTTTAATTATCACCTATAATTGTGCACTCCTTTGCGTCCAGCATAAATTCATGGGAATAAATTTTGATTCCTCTTGTTGACTCCGTCCTTAGATTACTTTTTCTCTTAAGTTTTTCAACAAGATTTATCTTTCCTGTGTCAGCAGTCCCAATCACAATTCCTCTTCCACTATATTCATTTACACTTCCCTTATTCATGCTCTCTACAAATTGTTGTCTCCTCTCCATACTCCAACTTAAAATTTCAGGAGGTACATTTACTGAAATTAATGTAAAAAGGTAAAACATGTTTATTTTTTCATTTTCCATTGGAATATTCATATGGTACAAGCTAAATTGTTCTTAATTTTCTAGGCAATCAAATTATCAATGTTGCAAGTCTTAGGTCTAAAAATGCCACCATGGCAATGGCATAAATTTCCGACAGGGTTTTAACTTACTTAACTTGCTTGAGAATTTTTTTTACACAGACTGCATAGATATGTTCCATAAAATTAATATATGGGTTGATGAGCTGACACTTCAAATGATTGAAATAAATATATGTAAGCACTGTATCCATTTATCAATCAAAGATTTATATGAGCATGTAACCGATTTTTAATCAAAATGATTGTATTACATGTTCACTATTAATGCAAAAACACAAAAAATAAATCTAAACATAATAATATAATTTGTCTGTACTTAGATATTTTTGCAATAAGTTTAGGGTTTTTGTCGCTCGGGAACTCATGTAAAAGATAGTTTAGTCCTTGACTTTCAATTTCAGCAATTTCTAAATAAATGTAAATTCAAATTTGACAATAACAAAAAAAAAATTAATTTAAAAAAAAATCCTGTTCCTATATGAAATTGCACACACCTGACCTCGGCAACAGAGGATCTTTATCTTTATGGTCAAAATCAATGTCTGTAACACATGCTGGAAAGTCAAAATAAACATTACAGTATATAAGTGATCAGTATGTTCTTTTAGTATATAACTTTGATTTAATGATGTTAAAATCAAATGCAAAGAAATATAATTGTATATTTATTTAAATCAATTTGTTGAAATATGTTTTCATCTAGACGGTTAAACTTAGTATGTTAAACTAAGTATGCTTGTAATTAATTATATAACACACTGTATACACTCTGTTTTTTATCTTTTAAATATATTATTTTCTTTTTGCAAGGAAAAAACGTGGAATTTAGTCATAATAAAGTTTATTGTACTACATGAAAAAAAAATTAACAGATAAAATAAATTAAATATCAATCAGGAAAATAAAGGTTCGAGTAAGCAATTCCAATCATTTAAGTCAAAATTTAAATATATTTCAGTGTTCAAAAAAGATTGTTGAGTTAATTTAAATACCTTTGCGTTTACAACAAATGTCCCTCCGTTTGTAAATAATAGCTACTACTATACAAGTGAGTACCAGAAATCCTACACTTGTCGATATAGCTATAACTACTACATCATCGGTACTTGTTGGAGATGAACTATTTTCAGCTGCTCTCGAAATAGATGTTATATCACTTGAAGTCCTGTAACGAAATCAAAGGCATTAAATTTTTGAGAAAACCGAAAGATAAACTTAACAATAATATTCAAAATAACTTTGTCATTATGTATACGTAAACCAAAAAGAACATATCTGCTTTTTTAGCACTGACAGTGCATCTGATATATAAACTTGATTTATCTTAATATTCTATAAATCCATGGAACAAATTGGACACAAATATCTGTATGCTCATAAAATGGATCTTTTTCTTGTAAAAATTAAGTAATAAAATGAAAGTTACAAATTGAACATAAACATGACTGATGTCAACAAAAAATTTCAATGAAATAAGACTAATGATGAAACTTGATTAAAAAAAACCCCACAACTAACGTTGTTGCCAGTTTGCAAGATGACTCGGCGAGGTAGCAGCGACCAATCGGATCAATATCCATACATTTTGGGTCTGCAAACATCAAAAATAGAAATTAATGCTCTCTCTCTCTCTCTCTCTCTCTCTCTCTCTCTCTCTAAAATCATATATACAACCATATATTTTAAACAAATAAAGGTGGCGAAATCTAAACTTACATTTATAACTTTCATCACTGAGATAGAACATATCTGGACAACCATCTTCGAACGTTGTACAGTTGTAACTATTAAAGTAATTGCTTTCCTGTACATAAACCATACACAAACCTAGAATAATGAAAAACCAATGCAATAGTAAACAAATATAAAACATTCCAAAATAGAAGTTTTAAACAGTTTTAAAATACCACAAATATGTGTATTGATGTAAAGAGATTAAATATAAGAGTTGTGCTGCATGTAATAATTTTGAATTTATTGGCATGGTATTTCCTTCAGTCCGTACTCAAAACTGATAGGGCAACCAAATGTCTTTCAGACAATCAAAGTGCTCGTTCATATTCATATACACATCTACTTGATCTTTGTTAAATTCAGGCGACTTTTGCTGATACCAGTCAGCCTCGATGAGAGCACTATCGATAGAATAAGATGGAAAAAATGACAAGATATTTGATTGTAGAATATCATTTGAAGTTTTATTAAACTGCTTCAAATTAACTATTTTATAATGAAATCTTACACATGGAACAATATTTGTGCTACAATGTATAAAAATTAAAATGTAAAACTATTTGCAAGAAAACAAACTTATCAAGATTTAATGTTTGGGACAACCCCAGTCTTAAAAATCCCAATCCCAGCACAGGGGCTCGTCACGAAGTTATTCACCCTTTTATATCTACCACCTCTATAAAATAAAATGTATTTTATTGTATAGAGGTGGTAGATTTAAAAGGATGAAAAACTTCGTGTCGAGCCTCTGTGATCCCAGTACACATTCTTGTCTCTCCCACTATGAATAGACACATTCCAAGTATTGAACCTGTATAATGTTGCAAATCGATGTTATGTTAAATGTACATCGTTTGGACGAAAAAAAAGTTATCAGATAGGATGATATTTATTTTGTTGTATCTTATCCTTCCTCAAATAAGCATTTTAATCTGAGACTCCTTATGTTATTCCCCCATCTCCATATTACAGTATAACCCGGACGCTGTACCGTTTATTCAGCTGAATATTGACTGAGAGATCTGAAATATTGACCAAATAGCAAAATCAATCCTGCCATTCAGTAAACATTTAGTGAATCATACAGTCTCATTTTAGCTGTTTGATTGGTACAACTTCATCCCATGTTAAACATTGATTATCTCTATCTAAATAAGGTTACATACATGTACTTACCTTTTACAACCTGAGGTCTGGTCCTGTTATAACAAAACTCCAGTAATGTAGTTAGGTCGTGGACAGGTAGGCAGTGGTATCGGTTCAGAGGGGATTTAGTGTCATTAGAGCAGTTCAGTCTCATGGATGCCTCCTCCCACTCAGTTTTATTTTGTGGACAAATGTCTACCTTGTTAACACCATACTTGTACGCTTCTGCAGCCTGTAATGAAATGGAATGTTAAAAAAGAAATGTTAATTTAATATGTAATTAAAAGAGTGTTTATAAAATAAGGTTTTAACAGAAATTTTGAAACACTTAGTTTAATCACTTATCAGTATCAGTATATCATATAAAGTATTAAGTTACTATAACGATGTATCTCATGTTCTAATGTCGCATGTCTTTATCTGAACTGAATCACCTCAGTATTATAACAGCCACATCCTATAAACATAGATAGATCAGAAAATGCATTCTACAATAATAACAATTGTTCATTTTTTCCCCAATAAAATGATGTTTTAAAGAGTAAATATAAGGTAGAATGTCTAGGAATAATGTCCAAGAATGTCTGTTATTAATTTATTTATTAATTGAAATGTAGAAAACCGTACCTATGTTAAGTTGACTCTTTCAAAAAGTGTTGCTTATTCTACTAAAATAAGATTGGTCTGTAATTTTGATGTGATTTGTTATTCACCTATAAGAGTGGGAGAACATTTGCCAGTTTTCAGCAATCTTTAAAATTTTAGACGAAAGTGTGAATTGTCATAGTAATTAGATATTACTTAATAAATGTCGTTTACTTTGTTCCTTAACCTTTAAAAAATGAAGATAAAAAGCCGACAAAATTTTCCTATTTTTCGATCTTTTCAAATAGTTCTTTGAAGGGTGGATTCCATCTTTCGTTATATGTTTGTTTTGTTTCTTTGTCCTTTTTGGGGGGAAGGGGTGTTGGGTTGGGGATGGGTCGCATATGCATTGGTGTATATTCAAAATCATGTATCAATATGTTAGATTGTTAGTTATGTCTTTTAAGAGATTTTATTAAAGTCACTTTTTCTGATGAGACAGATTTTGTATTCAAGATTTACATAGGAATTGATGATACATCATACTGTTTAATATTTTCTAAAATAAGTAATCTGCTTCCAATAAATCTTTAAAATCTTAAAACTTGACAAAATAATACGGTGGGTTACGTAGATGTTAACGAGTTTGTGAATATATCGTTACATTTATATATGAATAACTTTGTTTATGATACATGTAATTGCGAATTCACACTGTAGATCATAATAAAAAAAAATACTACCAGTTGCGGGAGGGGGGTTCCCAGCTAAATCAGGTCAGAATCAGAATTGGTGTTTCGCGCCGAGACCATTCGCCCCGAAAGACCTTTCGCGCTGAGACGTTTCCTGCCTGTGCTATTTATTTATCTATAACGACATATATTGCGATGTTTTAAGATAAATATTTATCAAATATTAATATATTTGATTTTATATTGACTTTAATAAAAGACTGTCAATTATCCACGCGCAGATATTAGTTACTGTGTTTTTTAGCAATCATTAGTGAGTGTCTGATTCAGTTTGGTAGAATATGAGACGGGTGTTAAATAATTATGAAAACTGGTAGATAAATATTGGAATAATAATAATAATACAAACAGTACAAAATACAATTATTGATAATTAATATTACTTCATAATATTAATTTTACATCATAATATTTATTTACTGTTACCACATACATGTAGTTAACCGGTGCGAAACATCTCGGGGTGAAACGTCTCGGTGCGAATGCTCTTTCGGGGCGAATTGACTGGTCCTATGTCTTTATCGTACGAAAGAATATCGCATATCAGATAGGCATTGTCAGTCTCTCGGGCGAACAGTCCTGTATTCTGTATGATGGAGATACCTTGTGATCAATTTTAAACCCAAATATCAACATAAATTTGCGGACAAATGAGAGATATTCTGAAAATATGTTTTAAATAAATCTAAGAAAGATAAGTGCTGTCCCTCCATTCTCAAAATACCAAAACGAAAGTGGTTGTTTGTCTTATTGAAATACATAGTTAAACCGTTTTTTTCATATGATCAATTTTGATTAAGTTTGCCTATGTTGTAACAAATAATAAAAAAAGAAATTGATGGCAAGTCTAGACACAATGTTTTAAAATTGCTGATTTAAAAGCAAAACATTGCCGACCTGTATACATAGGAACACCATGTTTTATTTAAATGGCTTCAATTTTGATATCTTCCTCGCTCTTGCAAAACAAAGTATAAAATGTAATCAATCCGTGTAGTACACATTACATAATACTTACCGTTCTGGCGTGGCGGTTCTCTCCAATCCCGAGAACTATAAAGATTATACAAAAGAAATACCTAGCCCATCTTAGTTTGGGGCTCCTACTTAACGCCATTTTAAATTCAATTATAATATTGTTGTTGACCTGCAGTGGTGGATCCAGAAGGGGTTTGGGGGTTGCAGACCCCTTTTAAAATTCAAACAGTGGGAATAAAAGGTAGAGGAAGGAGGAAAAAGAGTGTTAATGTACAAAATATACAGCGTAGGAGAATGGTTCGGCAATGTGTTTTATTTACGAGTAAACGATTTTAAATGCAACATATCAATTTTCGGAACTTTCAGGTAACCTGGGTCATTAAGATGACCTATTGCTATTAGGCTTCGTCCGTCGTCGTGCGTCGTGCTTCGTTTGTTAACAATTTTACATTTTTAATTTCGTCTTGAAATATACAAGGCTAATTGTTAGTGTGAAGCATCTTTATGGTAAGAGGAATCTTATTGTGAAATTCATAACTCTATCACCCTTAGGGCGCCAAAGGCGGATTCAAATATCCAAAAAAAAAAACACCAAATTTAAAAAAAATCTTTTTACCTACTATCACAAATGTGGGAAAATAACTAAATGCATGGTTGATATCCCTGAAATCTTTAACTACAATTCTGAAATTCATGAACCCTGGATAAGGAATTCAGGCCCTAGGGTGGGACAGATATGGCCATATAGTCAAAATGCATTAAATCATTAAAAATCTTTATTTCTACTCCTATATGTATGTAAGGAAAACCAAATGCATGGTTATGATGTCCCTGAAATTCTCTACTAAATTTGTGAAATTCATGAATCCTGGGTCAGGGTTCAGGCCCTTAGGTAGGGCAAATATGACCTTATAGTAAAAATGCATTAAATCGTAAAAAAGTCTTCTTATCTACTCCCATATAAAAGTATATACATGGTTATAATATCCCTAAAACCCTCTACTGAAATTGGGAAATTCATTACCCTTGGTCAGGGGTACAGGCCCTGAATTGTAATAATGTATTGTATGTAAAAATAATCTTCCTCTTTACTCCCATACGTATTTGTGAAGAACTTAATGCATGGTTATAATGTCAACCAAGACCTCTACCTAAATTGTAAAATCCGTGGCCCCTGGGTTAGAGGTTCAGGCCCGAGGGCAGGGCCAGAATGGCCAAATAGTTAAAACATAATAAACCTTAAACAATCAATCCTTTCTCCCTTCTCCCATATGTATTTGAGAAAAACTAAACGCAAGGTTATGATGTCCATGAAGTCCTCTACCTAAATTGTGGGATTCGTGGTCTTTGCTCATAATGTCCTGATGTTAAATTGTGAAATTCACACCCCAGCCCACGGGGCAGAAATTAAGGCTTGTCAGTGAGAGAGGTGTTTAATATGGCAATATATTGAACATTTAATAAATGTTGCCATATTTTTTTTACCTAGGGTAATTACTGTGTGTCATATATTAACAATTTGAACTTCATCTTCAAAACTATATTGGAAATTGTCACTTGCCAATATTGATTTCAATATTTGTTCTTATTTAGGAAATTATAGGTACTTAAATATCCTGTGCATTCTTTTTTTGTAAAAATAAGCTGTGTGCATTTTAAATGAAACTGTGATTGTAATAAAAGATTGACTATTAAAGGCCTGCAGATCTCTTATTACCAAAAATTTTGGCCTTTGGAGCTATACGCTAAGATATAGATAATCCGAGATTCATCATACTCTTGAACCCCGAACTCCCTTTTTATGAATAAATACTTTTCAAACATCAAACAATAAAAGCAGGATAACAGCCATGGGAGTCACAAATTATGGGTTTAGAATCTGAATCTGAAAATGCAAACATGAGACTCTCTGACATGTCAATCTGAGGGATATGGGACTCGGATGACCGTGAAGGCCTGAGGGCCTCTTGTTTTTAATGAATGGTTACAGTTGATCTACGCGCATTGATGAAGTTTTCCGGTCAATTATTTCTTTGATATGTCGATCAATAGAAAAATTATTATCTTCATTTCTTAAAGATTAAATAAACTTAAGACAAAAACTGGCCAAAATAAAACAGTATTATTGAACAATGGAAAAGCGTATTTTAACACCAATTGAAAGAATTGGTATTAACATTGCCACTTATTTATAACGCTACCAAAGCCACAACCTATAATAATGGAAGAGTTTAATTGCATTATTTTTTTTTAGATTTATATGGGACTCGGATAATGATAAAGTTATAAGATATAGATTGTTTCTCAAAAAAATTGTCAGCGAGGGCGAGAAAAGCTTGACTTAGGAGGAAAGCTCCGAGTAATCAGCTATGCTAGCAGGAGATTAGGGAAATCAGAGGAAAATTATCCGGCCATGAAGCTTGAATTCTTGTGTCTGAAATGGGCAGTCACAGAAAAATTCTATGACTATTTATATGGAAACAAATTCAAAGTAAAGACTGACAACAACCCATTAACGTATATCTTAACAACAGCTAAGCTAGACGCCACGGGACAGAGATGGGTTTCAGCTTTGTCGGCATTTGATTTTGAGATTTCTTACAAACCAGGAAAAAAGAACGTGGATGCAGATGCCTTGTCAAAGTACCCACTTGCTGAGAAAAATATCAGCTCAAAGGAAATACAGGCAGTCTATGGGAAGATACAGGTAAGTACCCATATTAATAATATGACTGAAACAACTGAGCATTTGGATATTGTTGAAATTACAGATTTCCCAGGACAACCCCTAGCTCAAATAGAACAGAGAGAAATCAGAAAATTACAGCGGGAAGATCCGTTACTGAGGTTTTTGATTGAAGCTGTTAGGCAAAAGAAGTTGACACCTAAGAACAAAGTACCAAAATCCAAGGACCATAGCATAATGCTGAGAAATTTTGACAGTTTGAAACTGATTAGAGGCATACTTTATAGAGGAGTCACAATACAGGAGAATTTGATTAACCAGTTAGTGCTACCAAGACAGCTTATACAGTCAGCACTTATAGGACTTCATAACAACATGGGTCATCCAGGAAAAGACAGAACTTTTTGCTTGGATTATTCGACTTTAGAGCCTTGCAAAGGAGGGATCAACAACATTCTAGTCATCACTGACCATTACACTAGGTTTGCAATGGCAGTACCAACAAAGAATCAAACGGCAAAAACAACGGCTGAATCTCTTTACAACAGCTTTATTGTACATTACGGTTTACCAGCTAGATTACATAGTGATCAAGGTGCACAATTTGAGAGCAATATCATTAAAGAATTATGTGAAATAACCAAAATGGAAAAGTCAAGAACTACACCATACCATCCTATGTCAAATGGAATGACTGAAAGATTCAACAGAACATTACTTAACATGCTAGGTACATTAGAAAACAGCGAGAAACAAAACTGGAAAAAGTACATACCATCTTTAGTTCATGCATACAATTGCACTAGACATGAGAGCACTGGATATTCACCTTTTGAATTGATGTTTGGCAGGAAACCGAGATTACCAATAGATGCAGCCTTTGGATTAGAGAAAAGTGAAGAAAATAAGAAGAACTAAAATGAGTATATATTGGATTTAAAGAACAGAATGGAGAAAATATTTGACATAGTACAAAAAGCTGCTGAAAAGTCCAGAACAAAACAGAAACTTCAATTTGACTAAAAGGCAAAAGCTAACAAATAACATGTTGGAGATCATGTTTTACCGCGTGTTTTAGCATACGACGGAAAGCATAAAATTGCGGACAAATTTGAAGAGAATGTCTATGTTATCAAGTCGCAACCTAATCAAGATATACCCGTCTTTGTTATTTTAGATAAAGATGGTCATCAGAAAACGGTCCACAGGAATTTGATAATTCCTACGGGAACAATAGAACAATTGAAAAGAACCGAAGTCGGGCCTGACACGGAAGAAGAAAGAAAGCAAGAAGAGGAAGAACAGGAATATGAGAATGTGAGACTCAGAGATAGAGATGTTAGTGATAGCGAGGAAGACATGTATATTATCAAGGTATTGGCACCACAGCCAATTACAGACATAATACATCAACCTGAGGAACAAGATAAAGTACCGGTAGTAAGAGTAATAGAGAGAAATATTGAACCAGAGAGAAGATCAACAAGAGAAAAGAAGAGTCCAGTTTGGCACGATTCATATGCAATGAGTCAGAGAGAGGTAAGTGCGGAAAGTGAAAGAGTGCGACTGATTACACAATTGAATTCGTCGGGTGTTTTTAAAGTTACTCCTACCTCATTAATACAGAAAGTAGTAAGGTCAATTGTAGAATGATGGGACATCATTCACAGTTGGGGGGAGGATGTAACATAGTAAAATATCTGTTTAAACTTTAAAAGTTATGTTTTTAATGGTATTTACTTCTAATATAGAAAATAGTGTGTGTTGATAAAAGTTTTACTTAGGTTATTAATTACGAGAGTTTGTTAAGGGTATTTATCAAGTATTTTGTAATTTTATTGAATTAATATTTTCCCGCCAAATGTTTGGTGAGCGATTGGCCAATTCATCATGTGACATGACTGACCGCATAGACTGGTTTGACTCTGAGGGTGTTTTTTATATCTGCTCAGAGTCCAGGTAGGAGAAAGTGTGTTAATTTGTCTGAAGGATTTCAAGATCTGGTATGTTTGGTTTTCGTCTATATAGTTTTCTATTTCAGTTGTTCAGTCATTGAGATTTGGATTTAATTATAGCTTATTTATTAATATTTAACAAATTGCATGGTTAATTCCTTTACAACAGCAGCGCACCTACGTGGCCTTAAAACTTAGATTTAGCTGTCAGAAGCCTAAATTCCATAATTTTTGTAAGTCAGTATTCAATATATTAATTAATAATGTAAATAAATATGTAAATAACTCATTTTTATTATATTCAGAGTAGGTTCAGCAGAGATCACTTTGAATCAAATTCATATGCAAATATGTAGTGAAATATACAAGTGTTGTATAGTGTATTAGTATAAACATATATGATCACAGTTTATTTAATATTTGATGATTATGGCTTATACATCACATAATTATATATTGTATTCAATGTTCCTTGTATTAATATATTTGACAGGGCCATTTATTTATTTATTGATCGATGATTGAATTACCAGAAAGATAAAAGATGCTGAACCACACATAAGCCTTGTTGTTTCATTATTCAAATGACTAAGGTTTACATTATAAATTTATATTAAAGGATTAATTAAAATTTACATGGATAAGAAGAATTCTTTTTATTTTCAATTCAAAGTGGAAAACCTTTGTACACAATACAGTGGATATCAAACTTCTTCTTAACCCAGGAACTGAATACTTAGTCCATCTAAAAGAGAATATTAAAAAGATTTTTAGAAAAAGATAATTATAGCGTTTGTAGAAATTATGGAACTCGGATGATATTAAAGTAGAAAGAAAGACTGTTACAAAAAAATATTGTCAGCGAGGGCTGAAAATGCATGACTTAGAAATTTATATAAAAGGATAAAAACTTCAGTGATGAGAAGAATTCTTTTTAATGTCATTTTAAACTGGAAAACCTTGCTACAAAATAAAGTAGATATCGAACTTCTCAATACTGAATACTTAGTCTACCTAAAAGAAGATATTAAAAGTGATTTTTGGAAAGAGATTAATATAGCATTTAAAGAAATCCATGACAAAACTCAATAAGTAATTGGAAAGAGTATATTAGCCAGGCCTTGAGGCATCACAAATGTTTAAAGACTGGGAGAGAAACAGTTTTGGTATAAAAATATCATATGCAAATGACTTAATGGATAAACGGGGACATTTGATATCTTTAGACATACTAGACTTTGACCCGTGCGTGCACGAGTTGACATTGCATATGGTATCGGGCATACATCGAAACACAGTATATTGTTGACATTTGCATAACCAAACTTCAAACCTACAATAATGCTATTAATTTTACTACACTTTGCTGAGTTGGAATAATCCAACTGTGTCTCGGGAAAGGCCATCACCACAGTTAAAATGCCTCCCATATACAGATATACCCGTCATGTAGCAGAAAATTGCAGAATCGCTCCAAAACGATTTTGGAGAAAATTAATAAAGTTGCATTGAAAATAACAGTCAAATTGTTCACAACAAACCATTTTGAAGCTGTAAATACCTTTTTTCGAAAAGTTTAATTCTATAATTGCAGAATTCAATATATTTCAACAACGTTTTTTACACACCATGTTGACATTCAAAACTCTCGGGATTTTTTTTATAGTAAATGCACTCCCACTTCTTTGATGAACGGAAAAATTTCCAATGGAAATTAACACGGATTTGTTTTATTGTTCAAAGTTTATCCATGCAAATGTGATATTGTGGAAGCATAAAATAAAGCCCCTCCCGTGATTTAGCATGAATGTAATGCGCATGCGCAAGATTGTAAAATCCAAAAAATTCAAATGATTTCCGGAATTTTTTGAGGAATTTTCGTTGATTATTAATTAACGAAGCTTGTGCATGGGCTAACATTTCAAATGACGAAAGAGATACATCGACACAGCGTATTGTTGACATTTTCATAACCAAGCTTAAAGCCTACAATGATGCTATTAATTTCATTGCACTCTGCTTAGTTAGAGTAATCTAAGTGTATATCGGAACAGGCCTTCACCACAATTAAAATGCCTCTCGTATACCCGTAGTGTTGCAGAAAATTGCAGAATTTCTCCGAATCTAGAGAAAAAAAATGAAGTTGCATTGAAAATAAGTCAAATTATTAATGAAAAACCATTTTGAGGCTGTAAAGACATTTCATCTATATTTTGATTCATATGCATATTATTGAAGACTTGAACACTTTTTCACCAACGTTTTTTACTCGCTTTAAGTTTACACACCATGTTTACATTCAGAACCCTCGGGATTTTTCGTAGTTAATGCACTGTGTTAGAATTATCTCCTTTTCTTTGATGAACAGAATATATAGCAAAAGACAGGGAAATACAATTGCGTTTTATGTCCCCCACTTAAAGCAATAAACACGGAAGGTTTCAATTTTAGTTAAAATATTAATTTTTGGAATGTATGCATTGTTTCGTTGTTTATAGTGTAAATTTCACGATGCGAGTCAAACACGTGTTTTCATTTTATAAAAACGACAGGTATGGGTTTCCAAATCAAGCTGCATTGCATTTTATGCTTAAAATCTTGATCAATTACTGTTTTAATTGCAAGTATTTGGTTAAATGGGTCTTGACTCCATCCTAAATGTACTTTTATTTAAAGGATAAGTTTTCAAATATTTTTATTAACGATTTATCAAAATGGTGTCTACACCCATAATGGGTCAACATTCGAGGTTTTCACCAAAAACATTTCACTTTTATCAAACCATTAACATTTGTCAAGCAATCTAAGTTTTTCACCATACCTGAAATATATCAACGTAGCTATCCTTATCGGATGATAGGATGTTCGAATCATAGCTGCAATTTTTATTTAGAATTCTGTGGTTTTAAGTAAATCATTTTCATTTTATCATTAGATTATTTAGAAAATAAAGTATTTACTACACTTTTGATAACAGTCAAAATTACGTAATGTTCATGTTCTGAACACACAATGTCGCATAAAAATAGCGCTAGCACAGATATGAGATTTTGAAGTTAATGCTTAGAAAATAAACTAATAAAACAAACGAGATTAGTACAAATTTTGTGTTTGTTAATTAGTCAGAGAATGTTGTTCTTCATTATAAAAGTACTAATGTACTTTTTTAAATGTGATTTTTTTTATACGTACGTATGTCATTTCAACATTCTGGGTGCAGATGAATGAAAATTTACACGTATTTGTAATATCGTTTCTGAGTTTATCCATGCAAACGTAATACTGTGTAAACAGTAATTTAAGAAATTCCTCTGATTAACGTGAATGTAATGCGCATGCGCATGATTGTAAAATCAAAAAAAAAAAATCCAAAGGATTTCCGGTATTTTTTTTTTTAGGAATTATTAACTAACAAAGGTTGATTGAAAAAAATATAAAAACAACCCCCCCTCCCCCCCCCCCCCCCCCCATATAAAAAGCCTCAGCTACTGCCTTACGGCCTGGGCTGTGGATTTCATATTTTAACATCAGAGTATTCTGACCAGTATTACATCTCCCACAACTGTGATAGTACAGAAAAATATTATTTAACTAGACACTTGTTGCTATAGCAACCAAAAGGTCTTCCGTTCCTCATGTATTATTCGGTACCAAATAATCTATTTCTCTTTTAAAAGAAAATGAATACATGCACAATATATACTGTGGTGTATTCCGGATTTATAATAACTACAGTATGGGGTTCACTGTTATATTGTACTGCGTATTGACATAATAAAAAGTAGTTCTACAATGGCGATCACACGTGTTGGCTGAGTTCTGGGTATAACACAACATAATTGGCGACGAGGACGGTGAAAGACACACACTGACACAGAATGGGTGAGGAAGGACAACAATTCATACAGATGAGATCGTCATCCATCGGTAAGATTGAATCATTCGACGAATCAATCGAAACATGGGATGTTTACACGGAACGTGTTGACCTCTACTTCAGAGCTAACGGGGTATCAGCAGATTTATTAGTACCTTCATTCTTAGCAGTAATAGGAGCTAAAACGTACGGACTATTAAAGAACATTGTTGCACCAACTAAACCTGCAGATCTTACATACGAACAAATTCTGCAACATTTAAACAGACATCTCTGCCCCAAACCGTCCGTTATCGCGGAGCGATTTCGGTTTCACAAGCGTGAACAAAGATCTAATGAGACTGTTCTTATATATGTAGTTGAACTCAGAAAACTGTCCATTCACTGTAACTTCGGAGATACTTTGAATGATACTATAAGAGACAGATTTGTTTGTGGGATAAAAAATGAATCGGTACAGAAGAAACTGCTGGCTGAATCAGCACTTACCCTGGATGGAGCAATAAAAATCGCGCATGCGATGGAAACGGCAGGACGGGATGCCACGGAACTACGCGAACAGCGGAACACCAGTGTGACAGTACACAAAGTTGGAAGTCAGAACTCGAAACGTAAACCACAGATGCAAAAACATTCACATGCATCACAGCAACATAAGGACAGTCATAGACCATGTTGGAGGTGTGGATATGATCACAGTGTGAAATCTTGTAAACACTTGCACAATATTTGTCACTATTGTTCAAATGAAGGCCATATTGAGAGAGCATGTTTCAAGAAGAAGAATGATTTAGACAAGAAACCAAGAAAAAGGGTGAACTACTTAGATGATGATGGTGACAATGATGAACATCAATTTGAACCTATACTACATGTGCATTTTGTGAACAATGTGAGGAAAGTGGATCCGATTATACTTCAGTTAATGATCAAAGGACAGCAAATTGACATGGAACTTGATACTGGATCATCTGTCTCCATCATACCAGAGACGTTCTATAGGGAAAATCTTAGTGATGTTCCACTTCAAAAGACCAGAATCAAGCTAAATACTTTTTCGGGTGAGAGCATTAATCTCTTGGACATGGCACATGTACCGGTGACGTTGAATAAACAACAGAAAAACATGGACTTGATGGTTGTTGCTCAGAAAGGACCAGCACTATTTGGGCGTGATGGACTTTTACAGTTTCAAGTGAACTGGCATGAAATCAAAGTACTGAAGCTACAACAATCTACACAGAAAACAGACGCGGTATTGAAGGAGATTCTCAACAAACATAAAGCTGTATTTGGATCAGAGATCGGAAAATTGAAAGGAATCACAGCTACATTGTACCTCGAAGACAATGCCCAACCAAAATTATGTAAAGCTAGACTCGTGCCCTATTCACTGAAGCCAAAGGTTGAGGAAGAACTTCAGCGTCTGGAAAAAGAAGGCATTATTAAGCCTGTTACTCACAGTAAATGGGCTTCACCAGTGGTGCCAGTGGTAAAGAAGAATGGACAAGTACGTCTTTGTGGGGACTACAAGGTAACCATAAACCCAGTCATGAAAGTCGACCAGTATCCATTACCTCGAATCCAAGACATATTCGCCTCACTCGCGGGAGGAAAGAAATTTTCAAAGATAGACTTGACTCAAGCTTACAACCAGATGGAAGTTGATGAGGCGACAAGAGAATTGATGACAATAAACACACAGAAGGGCTTGTACCAGTATACACGCTTGCAGTTCGGAGTAGTGGCAGCCCCTGCAATATGGCAACGTGCAATAGAACAAGTGTTACAAGGGGTACCGTTTACATCTTGTGTTTTAGATGACATGATCATTAGTGGGAAAACAGATGAAGAACACCTTGCAAATCTTGACGCGGTTTTAGAGCGCCTAGAGAAGTTTGGTCTACGAGCAAACCTTAACAAATGCGACTTCTTTCAAGAACAAGTGTCCTACTGCGGTCACATGATCTCCGAAGAAGGATTAAAGAAGTCACCAGACAAAGTCAATGCAGTACTTAAAGCACCTAGACCAGAGAACCTACAGCAACTACGGTCATTCTTGGGATTAGTCAATTACTACCGTTCCTTTTTACCAAACCTGTCAACAGTCCTAGGTCCACTGAATGAACTTCTGCAAGGAGAGAAAACATGGAAATGGACAAAACAGTGTGAACAAGCCTTCGCTGAAGTTAAGGAGTTGATGACGTCAGAGCAAGTTCTTTGTCATTATGACCCACACAAGCCTGTCAAGCTAGCCTGTGACGCTTCTCCATATGGGCTTGGTAGTGTACTTTCACATGTCATGGATGATGGTACAGAAAGACCCATAGCATTCGCTTCAAGATCACTTACAAAGGCTGAAAAGGCATATTCTCAGATCGACAAGGAAGCCTTAGCTTTATATTGGGGAGTAGTCAAATTTCACACTTACCTTTATGGCCGTCGATTCACATTAGTAACCGACCACAAACCTTTGGTTAGCATCCTGAATCCGAGTGCTGGAATACCTGCCATGACAGCTGCAAGATTACAGAGGTATGCACTGTATCTGGCTGGACATACTTACAACATTGAATACCGAAACACCAAATCTCATTGTAATGCAGATGGCCTGAGTAGACTACCTCTCTCCATAACCACAGATTATGAAGACACAGCAGCAGTATTTTACAATACTCAGATGGAGAACCTACCAGTTACCAGTGCACAAGTTAAACTGGGAACTCAACGAGATACGATCTTATCACATGTGTTGGACAGTGTTCGAACAGGACACATTGCTTTACCTACAGACGATGAGAGATTTCGTCCATACAGTTACAGATTTAAGGAACTGACCTGTCACCAGAATTGCTTGAAATCGTGTTGTTGTGCCCGAGAAACTTAGAAACATTGTTTTACAAGAGTTGCACGAGGGGCATATTGGGATTGTGAAAAAGAAGTCTATTGCAAGATCATTTGTATGGTGGCCTAAGATGGATCAAGATATTGAAAAGTTATGTTTTACCTGTAGTGGTTGCCAGAGACATAGCAACATGCCAAAATCTGCACCTGTACATCCTTGGGACTGGCCAAAGGAACCCTGGGACCGCTTACATATAGACTTTGCTGGGCCCTTTATGAACTCAATGTTTCTACTCATCATAGATGCACATTCAAAATGGGTAGAAATTTTCCCAATGAACAGTACTACTACAACAAATACCATTGAGAAATTGCGTATTTTATTTTCTCAACTTGGACTTCCTAAGGTGATTGTGTCTGATAATGGCCCTCAGTTTGTTTCAGAAGAATTCCATTTATTCCTCACACAAAACGGAATCAAACACATTACATCAGCGCCCTATCATCCCCGGACCAATGGACAAGCTGAGCGTCTCGTTCAAGTTTTTAAACAGGCAATGAAGAGTGCTAAGGAATCTTGTGGTTCTATTCAACAAAAACTGAGTACATTTTTATTTAGATATCGCACAACACCGCACTCTCTTACAAATGAAACACCTGCTAAGCTACTTTATGGACGCAATTTACGAACCAGACTGGACTTGATCAAACCGAGCCTATACAATACAGTGTCATCTGGACAAGAGAAGATGAAACTTTCCATTCAGTCCAATGTGAGGGAGTTTACAGAAGGACAGAGAGTCATGACGAGAGATTATAGGAGCGCGGAACGCAAGTGGATTCCCGCAGAGATACAGTCTCGTACTGGGCCACTGTCATACACAGTTGACACGGGACTTGGCACCACATGGCGACGTCATGCTGACCAGCTTCGCAGTGGAACCAGCGATACCAACGTGGAACCAGTTATAGATATACCGGAAGTCGTCGTTCCTACAGCAACTCATACCGCAGGAGGAAATGATGCGATTCCTCCAACTGTATTGAAATCTCCGGTAGTGTCAGAAAAACTTTCCAAACCTTCCACAAGTGTGCCAACTCCAATGGCTCGACGCTATCCTCAAAGAGAGAGACGGGCTCCAAAGAAGCTTAATTTGTGAATATTATTTCTGATTACACTGTGTTTGGGAGCATAATAATCTCCGTGTAGTCAGTTAGAACCAGAGGTTCTTTCCTGTAATGATGTTTGTGTTATACTATTGTATGCATTCATATTCTAGTCATTTATTGTAATATGATTTTGTTAGCTAAATAGCTTGTTACATAAAATATTCAAAGGCCATGAACAGTTATATCAGTAACATTGAAAAAACATTGAAATGGTTAAAATGTGATGTAATTTTATTGATCATTATTGATATGGACAATATAAATGAAGGGGAGGAATGTGGTGTATTCCGGATTTATAATAACTACAGTATGGGGTTCACTGTTATATTGTACTGCGTATTGACATAATAAAAAGTAGTTCTACAATGGCGATCACACGTGTTGGCTGAGTTCTGGGTATAACACAACATATACTGTAAAGGAATTCCAAAGAAATTATTTCTATGTTAAACAAAACAAAAGAGTAGGTGTCAATTTATGAGTACTTTCTGTGACGACCAGAAGTTACGCCAGATCATTCAGATTATTATAGTTAACATATCTTCATACATTGTTTTGTCTTTCCTCAAAGGTTGGATGTTCAAATTTTTGTTACCTATAGTATCTTGTTAAGAAAAGAGTTTTATCTCGGGGCCGGAAACGGACAAACGGAAGTGATTAAGGAAATCAAAAGTAGATATTTTTAGTACATTTACCTACGGAACGTTACTGTTCTTCACATTGAGTAAAATGTTAAAAAAATCTAAAGTAAAAAAAAAAGTCTTCTGCTTGAATGCTTCAAGTGAGAACCGGAAGTGACGTACGACAAAATTAAACCCGTTAAACACATGTACAAATAAATGTTCATCATCCATATAAGTTTGTTGTCTTGATCTTTAACAGTTTCTGAGATCTTGCGAGTACTTTATGTTTTTATAAAATAAGGCTATTTGAGATATTTGAGATGTCTCACCGGAAGTAGATTTTTTTACCATTTAAATATGACCTTTTATATTTCTTTAGCTTAAATGTTACTTCCCTGCTAAGTAAACAAAATAATTTTTAAAAAATCAAAATTTGGTGTACTTCCTGTGACGACCGGAAGTTACGCCAGATTAAACAAAATAGTGGTAACACATGTTCATACATTGGTCTATCATTCCACAAAGTTTGGTTGTTCAAGTCGTTACCGTTTTTATAGATCTCGTCAAAATGAGGTTTTTTGTCCCGGGACAGGAAACGGACAAAGGGAAGTGCTCAATGAAAATTAAATTTGTTATTTCTTGTTTACTTGCCTATCTTACATTATTATTTATCGAAGTTACCAAAACTATCAAAGGAAAAAAGTTAAACAGACAAACAGCTCGATTTGTTTGAACTCTTCCGGTGTAGACCGGAAGTGACGGAAGACAAAATAAAAGTGGTTAAACACATCTTCAATAAAATGTCTATCATACGTTATTGTTTCGTGCCTTGATCACGATTATTTTCTGAGATATCGCGGGTACAAAATGTGTTTTATAAAAGCTACCTGAGATTATTGAGATATTTCACCGGAAGTAGAATTTTTTTGTTCATATTACATCGCAGAGATATCTTATGTATAGATTTATACTTATATGTTTATTCTGTGGACAAAAAAGTTAATGCATAAAAATAATTATTTTTGAAGTGCTTCCGTTGACGACCGGAAGTTACGACGAACAAAACAAAAGTGTTTAAAAACACATCTACAGCTATAGGTCTATCACCCCACAAAGTTTGAATGTTCAAGTCTTTACCGTTTTTGAGATCTCGAGGTGACAAACTTTTTGTCGCGGGACAGGAAACGGACGAACGGAAGTGAATTTAGAAAATCTTTTACTAAAAACCTCTAGATGTTTATATTTTCAGTCATTCCTGAAAATCTCATAAAAATTCATCAAGACATCTCTGAGAAATTTAAAAGACAAAAAGGGGGAAAAAATAATAAAAAACAACATTACAATCACTATAAGATCTTCCGTTGGAAACGGAAGACCTTAATTAATACTTTTTTTTATATATGGTCTTATTGGCCTCGCCATAGGACCTGAATCCCAGACCAAGAAAAACAAATTTCACACTTAGAGTAGAGAACTATTGGACATCGAAACCTTGCATTTAATTTTTCTGAAATATAGTTTGTTATTTTTTTCTTATATGACAGTTTGTTATTGTCATTATTTCATATATATATATATGAGTAGATAAGAATACTTTCTAAGATTGTATATATTTTTACTATATATCCATCTTGGCCCTGTCCTGTGGCCTGGACCCGTGTCCCAGGAAACATGAACTTTTACAATTTAAATGAAGGACTTCGTTGACATCATAACCATGCATTTGTTTCTTTTCAAAAATATATGGGAGTAGGGGAAAATATATGTATTTTATAAAATTTAATCTTTAAAACGAATAGAAAAAGTGTTAGTTATGGCAATTATTGATAAACGTTTTACGCTTTTAAAAGGTGGCATGGATACCGTCAGTGCGCTGTATTCAAGCTGTATAATAAGTCTTTATGTATCCCACATATATTTCTTTTCGTTTCCATATAAAATTTTTAAAAATTGGTTTGTACATTTGAGGTTCGATCCCGGTGGCTTTGGGTTTGGGTGCCGCGCTCAGGCTGTATTGACTATTCGGTGTTCAATTTGTATCGCGTTTTATATAAGTAACGGTTACCTTAGGAGTTAATATTAGAGCTGGGAACTATTTTCTTGTAATGAGTTATTCGGTTCTTGTGGTATTTAAACCCAGGACCAAGGCTCTATTGCCATTTGACAACTTAGCTACGACCACTTAGTTACGTTCAGATGTCGGACTCGGACACAGTCAGTTCACGTGGTAGCCCGGACAGACACTCGTTGCACGAGATAAACGGACGCCCCATGTCATCAAGCAACTCTCGCTTTACGGAAGACCTGACCAATGCAGAAGCTTTTCAGCTATTCTCATGCAAGTTAGACGCTGCCCTGGCCGAAAACAAGAAATCGATTTTGAAAGAATTCGAAGCCAAAACCTCTGCTACACAAGGGAAAGAGAATTCTGTTGACTTCAAACTTGAACACCATAAAGAGAGGTACAATTTTCTAACAGACATTCAATCCGATTTGAAAAAATTGAGAAACTTATTGATTTCGGTGATATTGCCATTGTTAAAGACGTTATTAAGAACTCTGTACTTCGCATTAAAGAGCAGAAAAAAGTTATTAGAATTGCAGACAAATATGGATGGGACGTGGCCAAAGAATTCAAAGACGACCCAATTACAGAGAATTCAGAAGAAAGCCAGAGGCTCAGACAGGCAGAGGCTAGGGCTAAAAGGAAAAGGTTTGATAAGAAAGGTTTAAGTAATCCTTTTCGTGGCGATAGCAAATTCGTTCAACCTAGATATGCTCCCTACCCCAGGTTCCAGTTCAACTCTGCAGGCTGGAACAACGGAGGTTCGCAATCCGGACCGTACAGAATTCAACCGGATCAGTGTCTATACTGTAACGGATTCGGTCATTGGAGCATCAACTGTCCGCTTAAAAAGAGAAGTCAGGCCATTGGAAAACCAACATCAACCCAGACCAGTGCATCGGAAGAAAGTCAGAGAACATAAACTGGTAAATGAAAACTTGACTTATAAACATGAATTTCTAGATGTTGTAAAGTTTAGAAATACAGAAAATGTCAAAGGCAATTTAGCAAAACATTTGTCGTTCTGGAAAGAAAAATTGTGCGCCGAACAATACATTATTGATACTATCCAGTTTGGTTATTGTATTCCTTTTGAGTTTTTTTCCAGATTCTGTTTATCTTCAAAACAACAAGTCTTCTCTTGACAGCGAAGACTTTGTAGACTGCGAAATTGAGAGTTTATTGAGTAAAAAAGTTATAATTAAATGTAAAAGTGTTCCATCAATTGTCAATCCTCTTTCTGTCGCTACAAATTCTCATGGCAAGAAAAGACTTATTTTAGATCTTAGGCATGTAAACAAATGTGTGTCCAAAAACAAATTCAAGTTAGAAGGCATTAATTCCGCTATTAAATATTGTAATGGAAATGATTTTATGTTCAAGTTTGATCTCAAGAGTGGTTATCATCATTTGGACATTAATCCTTCCCACTTTCAGTACCTCAGTTTTTGTTGGAAAAATGTATATTACTCTTTTAGTTTTTTCTTTTAGTTCTTCCGTTTGGCCTGAGTTCAGCTCCGTTTATCTTTACGCAATTGTTCAAGCCTTTGCTCAAATATTGGAGATCACAGGGTCATAAAATTGTCATTTATCTGGATGATGGGTTAGGATTGTCAACAGATTACAGTTCTTGTAAAGTAATGTCTTCAGCTATACAAGTAGATTTAAAATTAGCAGGGTTCTTAGTTAACGAAGAAAAGAGTATTTGGGAACCGAGTCAGTCAATGGATTGGTTGGGTTTTTCTTGGGATACAGTGCAAGGTATGCTTTTTATTCCCCAATCGAAAAAAAGGATGAATTTTTGACAAAGATTTCTAAAGCTATTTCATCCAAATCAATTACGAGAAGGGAAATCGCTAGTATAGCTGGAAACATTATTTCTTTTCAACAGTCTTTAGGAAACATATGTTCTATTATGTCAAGATTTATGCACATGGTTATTGCAGATTCATTGTCATGGGACGATCATGTTATTTTGAACGCTGAAATTGTAAATGAATTCAATTTTTGGTTGCATAATTGAAATTCTCTGTCTTCTCAATGTTTCTTTAGAGAAAAGTTTATTCCACAAAGGATTGTATATACGGACGCTAGTAAGCATGCAGCTGCTGGTTACATTGTAGAATGCGCAGACAGCATAGTGCATAGAATGTGGTCTTCTGAAGAATCGGCCAAAAGTTCTACCTGGAGGGAAATGAAAGCTGTTGAAACTACTTTATTATCGTCTGCAGATAAGATAAGCAACAGAACTGTAAAGGTTTATACCGACAATCAAAACGTAGTTAAAATTGTAAAATCAGGAAGCATGAAAAAAGATCTCCACGATATTGCCTGTAAAATTTTCTTCGTTTGTATTAAGAATCATATAACATTAGAGGTAGAATGGATTCCTAGAGATCAAAACAATGAAGCTGATTGTTATAGCAACATTTTTGATTTTGACGATTGGTCTGTTTCAGATGTTGTTTTTAATTTTTTTAGTCAAAAGTGGGGACCTTTTGATATAGATCTTTTTGCAGATTGTAAAAACAATAAGGTAAATAAGTTCTTTAGCAAATTTTGGACGCCAGGTACTTCCGGGGTCGACGCATTTGCTTTTGATTGGAAGCTGTATAATTCTTGGATTGTTCCACCTGTTCATTTGATAGCAGATACTATAAGACATCTAGAATTATGCACAGCGCAAGGTACGTTAGTTGTTCCAAAATGGACATCGGCTCATTTTTGGCCTCTGTTGGTTAACGCTGATGGAAAATTTAAAACATTTGTTATTGACTATGTGGAATATGTCAAACCAAGAAATTTTTTCATCGCAGGATCACATAAAGAAAGTGCGTTTGCTGAAGTTAAATTTTTATCGAATGTTTTAGTTCTGAACATTAATTTCAAATCTATTTAACATTATAGTTTCGGATTTACAAACTTCTACTTACTAACAATTGCATGCATAGAAGTAAGAACTGACTATATTCTAGAGTTTGTTTAAATTTTGAAATTTAGCCTGTCGGCCTAAATTTGACTGTACTTGTGACATTTAGTGCACGGCGGAGAGCCACACGATCATATATATATATACAGTGGAGCCTCACTTATCCGGACACTTTTGTCCCCAGGCCAAATCGTCCGGATAGGTGAAGCGTCCGGATATCTGAATTGTGATATTTACCTTTAATATTTATGGAAATATAACTCGTAAATAAATTATACAATGAAATATTTTATTTTGATAGCCATAAGGAATACAAAAAAAAGTTGAGTTTTTTTTTTTAATTTTTTCATTGACAGAACTTACCGAAGCTAATTTTACGTATCCATCTTTCTATAGAGTTAATTGTACCCAAGCGATATTTACAAGTAGCGTGAACACTCATCCACGCCATGTTAGGCATAAATTATTATTACACTGTTAATTGAACACACGCTATAAAATTAATGTCGATACCCTGAACATCCCAAGCGGTCTTAATAACTATCGTAAACAGAACTCAAATCATCAAATATTTCTTTTCAATTACGTTTTAAAATGAATAGGCGTACGAACGATCTAATCACACTACGATTAATAAAATTTTATTTTAATCAATAGATGACTTTTTTATAGACAAATTAAACAATTTTCATGACAATTTAATCAAACAATAACAGTTCATAAGTTAAATGGCGACAATTAAACATGTCGCATCAATGGTTATCGTAATATCCTCGGGCGAGTACATAGCGTGACCCCGATTACCGGACAAAGGCATTGTTTAAAACCAACAACCAGTGTCAGATGTTTTTACACCAATTCGCACTTGCACATAAAAAAACTTTCGTGCCCCCGAACACTAAAATGTGACCGTCCGGTTAAATGAGGTAAAATTTAAAGGAAAACTATATTATGTGGTAAAATTTGACCGTCCGGATCCGGAACGCGGAATTCCGGATAAACGAGACAAATTATTGTGTAAAAATTCCGTTCCCAATAAAAATCGACCGGAAAGTGAAGCGTCCGGATATCTGGCGTCCGGATATCTGAGGCTCCACTGTGTGTGTATATATATATATATATATATATATATATATATATATATATATATATATATATATATATATATATATATATTGAATGTGTAGTACAGGCTGAGAGTCTGTTTATGTTATGTGCGGCTGAGAGCCAGATTGTTTGTTTTTTACGGCTGAGAGCCTGATTTCTGTTGAGATGGCTGAGAGTCATCTTTTGTATGTAATGTATGGCTGAGAGCCTGTACATAATTTGGGCTGAGAGCCTTGAGATTAATCACGTATATTTTATAACATTGATTATCATTCGAGTTATTTATTAGTTAATAAATTGTTAAATTGACTTTTGAATTTTATTATTTCAGATATTCAACCATTCACATTGGGCCGAATTGCGAAATCATGGAGAGGGCGACATGGCAGCGCTGGTTAGAAACATACCACGTTTAATCAATGCTTCTAAATCCAATGCAACCTTGCGTAAATATAAGTCTTATTTTTCGAAATTTGAAAGTTGGTGTTCTATAAACAAGTTATCATCTTTACCAGCTACGCCTGCTACTGTTTCTCTCTTCATTTCGCATCTTGTTCAGTGTAAATCCTCTTCATCAGTTCTTAGTTCCGTGTTTTACGCAGTGCAGTGGTATCACGATAAAAATCTGTTTCCAAATCCATGTTCGGACAAACTTGTTAAACTTACTTTTGAAGGAGCCTTGCGCACTCTTTCTAAAACTTCGATAAACAAAAAACAACCCATTACTTCTAATATCATATCAAAAGTTTTTAGTGCTAAGAACAATGTTGCTGATTTATCTCATCTACGAACTAGATTGTTGTTTGTTCTTGGTTTTGCCGGATTTTTCAGAGCTGGAGAGTTGTGCAATATTAGAAGATCGGACATCACTTTTTGTGACACTCACATGGAAATAAAAATAAGATGTTCCAAGACTGATGTTTACAGAAGGGGTAATATTGTGTATATTGCAAAAACCAATTCAAATCTTTGTCCTGTTCAATGTCTTCAAGATTACCTTAGTCTGGCCGGTATGCAATTAAACTCCGATCTGTTTATATTCAGGTCACTAAGGTACTTTAAAAAGTCGAACACCCATAAACTTGCAAGATCTAACAAATCATTGTCTTATACTTGCATCAGAGAACTTATTTTGAATGCATTAAAGGAAGTAGGAGAAGATCCCTCGAAGTTTGGAGTTCATTCCTTGAGATCTGGTGGAGCCACGGCCGCTGCTAATCTGGATATTCCGAACAGACTGTTTAAAGCGCATGGCAGATGGAGAAGTGAAACGGCAAAAGACGGTTATATTCAGGACAATATTGAAAAAGTCCTGTCAGTTTCAAAAAATTTGGGTTTATAAAATTAATATACAATTAAATTTCATATGCAATATTATTTTACTCTTACTGACGTTTGTTCTTCGAATTTGGCTAATGTTGTCACCTCCTTCATTATGCGTTTGTTTCGTTTATTTATATGATTATGAACTTGAAATAATTTATGTTCGGCTGAGCGAAGCGAAAGAGAACATAAATATATTTCTTTTCGTTTCCATATAAAATTTTTAAAAATTGGTTTGTACATTTGAGATTCGATCCCGGTGCCTTTGGGTTTGGGTGCCGCGCTCAGGCTGTATTGACTATTCGGTGTTCAATTTGTATCGCGTTTTTATATAAGTAACGGTTACCTTAGGAGTTAATATTAGAGCTGGGAACTATTTTCTTGTAATGAGTTATTCGGTTCTTGTGGTATTTAAACCCAGGACCAAGGCTCTATTGCCATTCGACAACTTAGCTACGACCACTTAGCCGCAAAATTGCTGATGTTTTTCTTTTTTCTCGTTTTTTAAAAGATAGCTGATCTCGATGTCCTGCTTTTGGCAATATCTTTTTAGGATGCAGTACTTTTTGCGGTGGATACTTTATATTCGGGGCTGGCTCACCCCTGCGAATGTTATTGTCATTCAAATTTTAGATCACGTGGTTTTATTTGACCCTTTCAGTTCCGCAGTAAAAATATGCCTCGTGTTTATAGTCTATTTTAAAGAATCTAGGTACTTGTAGTCAAATATAAATTCTAGAGGTTTATTTATTTTAAACTTTATCTTCATTAATTGGTGGATAAAATGTGTTCTAGAAATAAATGTAACAATACAAAAAAAGGGTTTTTTCTGCTGTTGCGACAATTAACATGCGTAATAGAGATCCCCCCTAAGAATTAATTTTCGATCCGCGCCTGACCTAGTAATAACATCAATAGTGAAACAGACTGTACTATTTTATGCAGAATGTTCCTTGAAAATGGCTCGATATACTAAGTTTTTATGCAAAATATTCACCCATTATTTTAAAAAAAACATGGTATTGCACACCACAAACATCAAACATGGCTATGATTTTATTAAGCAGCCCAATATTTATATTATCAACCACTCTTCACGTGGTTTTAACTAACGATAACTCTGTTCTGAATATCATCGTTTAATTTAAAAAACCGCTAGATGGTGAAATAAGACATACATCTTAAAAGATGTTGATGTTTTAGCATAAATCCAAGTAGGATATGATAAGAAAATCGACGAGTACTTACGTATTTTGAGAATATTATCCGAACACTTATACTTCCGCTCGAAAATTCACAGGAACTGAACAAATCTCGGTGAAGTCTTGTGAACTTTCATTCGAGCACCTCTAGATTTATTACATACTTAACAACGATAAAGAAAACATTCCGAACACATTCGCAGAGGTGTGGCTGTTCCATGGATGAAACCAAATTTACTTGTAAATAAAAACGATAATAAATTTGGCTAATGTTGTCACCTCCTTCATTATGCGTTTGTTTCGTTTATTTATATGATTATGAACTTGAAATAATTTATGTTCGGCTGTGCGAAGCGAAAGAGAACATAAAACATGCAATATGTTACAAGTAAATGATCTTTGTTCAAAGTTACGTTCACAACACAGATCTACAGGTTGCATTAGCGGATACTAGTTTTACTCAGCTCGTTTCACGTGGTGGACACATGTGTTTTCGATATGCCGTATAATATTAATTAACATGAATAAAAGTTTCCTTTGTGGTGATCAGCTAAAGGAATTCACATATTGCTCTAACTGGATTATCATTATGATATTGACCAATAAAGGTAAGTATAACATATGTACACGTAGAAGCGCAATATCATGAAACACTGGTATACAAAACAGTTAAGATTTACTTTCACTTTCTGAAAAGTGATATCCCTTTGTCAGCATACCGTATTGTCATCTTTATTCAAATAAGCTTAATTGTTATCGTTAACTTTCCTATTTCAGGTGAAAGTTTCTGTCATTTATTTGCAAAAGTTATTTTTTCATTTGTCAGACTTACAATTATTGAATTGACCCCATATTGACCCTGTAACATTTTGTATTAAATTTGTGTATTAATTTGATAAGTGTAGAGACTTATTATGTTTAAATGAGTTATAATATAACAAGCTTCTTTTTGTTTAAATGAGTTATAATAAGGAGGAAGGGGTCTTGAGCATTACACATCCATAGGATGTGTGGATTATAAATATTTCTAGTGGAAATGAAGGCATGCTGCAGCTTTTTTCCATTAAATCCCCTACCCCATCATCACACACCAGTAATAGAAAAAGAGTTAATGAATGTAATTTTCTTTTGATTTGCTCATTCTCTTTTGTCAAGAGATACATGTACATGTGTATGTGTGAAGATTTATGACTCATGAAAATTTGTGTTTTTTCAGGTGGAAGGCTACATCTTCACAACATGTCTGACATCCGTTTCAAACGCCATTGTCTTTCGGGTTGATAACTTTATGTCGTGGTACAAAATAGCTGTGCGCCGTTTAATAGAACTCTTCTTACAAGGGAGATGATATAGGAAGGAAATCACAAAAAAAACTTTAAAAATATGTAAATTTTCTTCGAGGTTAAAGCTTTTAACTAACATTAATTATCAGCTGTTTTGTACAGAAAACGTGAGATATATCCCTGTTATCGGCGATTTATTCTTGTAAAGTCATCTGCAACATACGATCATAATATCTGAATGATTATCGATAAAGGTACGCAGATACAATATTTTCACTTAAACTACATGTATATATGTATGATGAAAAAAACACATAAGTACCGTATCATCGATTACGATCCCTTGAACTGATCCAAACTTCACAATGTAAAGCATTTGCACTAAAAGACTTGCAGTGAAAGCTAATGTATTTTAATTAAAATAGATATAGCTGGGTAGCAATAGTAGTGGAAGCCGGATTTGCAAGCCAAATGAGAGAACGACAGAATTCTGAAAAGGAGCATGTTTTTAATTACCACACGTACATTTGTATCACTATGGACATCTTATGTATGTATTAATAGGCGTATAGTTGTTGTTTATAATTGCCATTGTAAATAAAAAAGTGAAAGGCAATGCAACTACAAACATTTTGTTTTAACCCTTTAACCCCCAGAACTTTTCACAATTTACCAAGATAAAGTTATATAATAACAAATTGAATTTAACTTAATACTGGTTATATTTTTAATCAAATAATTATATATGGAATGAAAGACATTTTTTTTGCAGATTTTAAATTTGATTACAAAAAGTCAAATATGCGGTTGCCATGGCAACGTTTTGGGCTTAAAAATAATATTTTTTCATAGATTTTTCATTAAATAGTGGAATATTTTGATACCATATTGAATGATAAAGTAATATACAGAATATTCTACAGAAAAATACATTGTAAAGTATTATTGAACAGCTGTAATTCTAATCAAAACAATTTGAAACAACTTTTTTTTATGTTCTCTGCGCAACATTTGGCATTTTCTGATCAAAATAAAAGTAACAACAAACAATTGTAATAAAGTTTCAAAGTGTGTCTTTAGTGACCCAAAAAAGGCAATAACAGTCTACAATGTGGTATATAATGTTACCGACGATATATTTTTTTCTAATTATGCATTCTTGAAAATGCACAAACAATAGTTACCATAGCAACAAGACCACAAGCTTATTAAGGTATCTCAATAAAATTATTTCGTTATGAATACAACAAAATTCAAATGGAAAGAAACGAAGAAGTTTTATCAATTTTTCAAGAAAATCAATGAATAAAGAATTCAGCTTTGGTAAACAATAGAAATATGAAATACATGTACATAAATTAAAAATGGTTGTCATGGCAACAGTTACCAACACACAGTGATGAATAGTTTATTTCTTTTCAATAACATATTTAGATTATTTTTTAGATTTAGGTTTTAAAAATACATGGTACACGACAAAATCACATCTTTAAAAAATGCAAACCATCTGAGTGGATTAGATAAGTGCTTGTAGCCACCAAATAAAGTAAACGCGTATTATTTGAACAAAACATGCAATTAGAAACAGACATTTCATTATATATAAACCTATTCCATAAGCAAGTGATGATAAGTGTGATAGGCCTGAAAACAAGCTCCTCTACACAGATGTACATTACAAATGCTACAACCGAAAAAAGTGTCACTTCTTCTGCCATTCTTCTTGCACTGTTTGCATCTTCCTCGCGGTCTTGTCAACTTTGTGCTGATGTGCCGGTTGATGTTAGCAACACTTATACCTGCAACTCCCCTTCCACATGAAGGTGCCCGCTTTCTGCTAGAGAAATCACCAATAAGTTTCTCCGCGATAGACGAGTTACAGTCAACCATAGAGAAATGTTTTGTTGGTTTTCTTGTTCCTGGGGTTTCAAACCAAAGAAGGAATGTGTTGATCAGAGAAATTTCAAAAATATAGTTGACCAGATACTTCCAAAACTTTTTGGATGGACGGCCAACTGGACACTTGGATCTGTACTGTTGTGTTCTGTCTACACCATAGTAGTGTTGTTGGTAGTGCTCAACTGCAGGCGGGCGCTGAATGATGATAACACCACCACCCCGAACCCTTCTTTGAGCTGGGCCATCTCCGAGAGGGTCAGATGTTGTAGATGCAATGTGAACCTGAGATTAAATTTATATGAAAAATTTAATAAACCTGTCTTTTGGAATCATTTGAAAACATGTTTACTCTCGCAAATATAAATTTTTTGTTCACGTAAAACAGATAAGCACTGAACCTAGACTTTTACAAATACAACACCTATTTTACCACATAAAAACTACGTACAGGTATAGCATCATTCCATACGGTGGCAACAAGGTTATTATGTTGCATCTGTTCAGCATCTCCTCTCTCAGGAAGGTGTGGGTTCTTCAGCTGTGAGGGAAACCCTTTCCTGTTTGCCATTATAGTCCCACAACCATAAACACCGTAGGATTCAAGAGTTTGGAGAAGAGGAATAGAAGTGAAATATCTGAAGGAAAAGAAAACCAACAATATAATGAACTTAAGGTGGTATGGGACATCTGTCAATATTAATGTGGATTAAAATACATTATAATTCAACGGTTTAAAATTTTCAAATACTAGTTTTACAATATTTAACCAAAAATAGCTTTTAAAAATATTCTATCTGAAGAGTAAAAATTGTAAAATCCCCAGCAGGATTCGACCTCATGACTTTCAGATTCGTAGCAATCCCCCTAACTCACAGCGCTAAGCTATTAGGTGACAATATTGGGAAAGAAACTAGCTATGTACTTATATAATTATGTCTCCCCTTTCAAAGGGGAGACATATTGTTTTTGTCGAATTTCTTTTTCTTCTTCTTATTCTTCTTATTCTTCTATTATTGTAATGTTTCTTTTTCACTTTTTTTTTTATTCTTTTTTTTTCTTTACAATTTTTGTGCAGAAGATTTCTCGGAGATGGGTGGTCCGATTTTTGTCAAATTTTCAGCATCGATCTATTATCATCTAAACTTGATACGCTTTTTTTTATTTTGTAAAAATCACTTCCGGTTCGGACTTATCCGCCATTTTGTCATTTTTTAAAAAGTTCTTGTCCACACATTTTCTCAAAAACGAGCAAAGATAGGAAGCTGAAATTTTCAGGAATAATAGATAACATGAACATCTAGCCTCACGAGGAAAATTATTGTCCGGAAATTCCGAGTACGGAAGCTAGCTGGGGTCAAAATATAGGACACATTTTTGACGAATACTCCTTGTCCACACATTTCCTCAAAAACGAGCAAAGATAGGAAGCTGAAATTTTCAGGAATGATAGATAACATGAACATCTAGCCTCACAAGGAAAATCATTGTCCGGAAATTCCGAGTACGGAAGCTAGCTGGGGTCAAAATATAGGACACATTTTTGACGAATACTCCTTGTCCACAAATTTCCTCAAAAACGAGCAAAGATAGGAAGCTGAAATTTTCAGGAATGATAGATAACATGAACATCTAGCCTCACGAGGAAAATCATTGTCCGGAAATTCCGAGTACGGAAGCTAGCTGGGGTCAAAATATAGGACACATTTTTGACGAATACTCCTTGTCCACACATTTCCTAAAAAACGAGAAAAGAAAGGAAGCTGACATTTTCATAAATGATAGATGACATAAACATCTAGCCTCACGAGGAAAATCATTGTCCGGAAATTCCGAGTACGAAAGCTAGCTGGGGTCAAAATATAGGACACGTTTTTTACGAATTCTCCTTGTCCACGCATTTCCTCAAAAACAAGCAAAGATAAGAAGCTGATATTTTCATAAATGATAGATGACATGAACATCTAGCCTTACGAGGAAAATCATTGTCCGGAAATTCCGAGTACGGAAGCTAAATTTTAAAACTCAATGGATGTGTAATAATGACCTCAGACTAATTTTAAAACATATTATCTAAGTTGCACTTTAATTCTGCGTCTAATAAAATCGTTTTCAAAATGATTGGATGAAATTTAATTTTTTTGAAAATTTTAAATTGAATTAAATCGTAATAAAATGACCTCAGACTAATTTTAAAACATAATATCTAAGTTGCGCTTACAATTTTGTGTCCAATGAAGTCTTTCTCGAATAAATAAGATGAAATTTAATTTTTTTTAAAATTTAATTAAATCGTGTTAAAATGATCTCAGACTAATTTTAAAACATGATATCCAGGTTGCGCTTACAATTCTGCGTCTGATGACATCTTTTTCGAATTGATCGAATGAATTTTAAATTTTTTAAAAATTTTAAACTCATTTAAATCGCGTTAAAATGACCTCAGACTAATTTTAAAACATTATTACTAAGTTGCGCTTACAATTCTGCGTCTAATGACATCTTTGTTGAATTGATTATATGATTTTTAAATTTTTTGAAAATTTTAAAGGAAGTGACCATGAAAAAATTATCAAGGGCTCAAATTTGTCTGTTTGATGTGTATAATGATATCTGAAAACCGTTTAGACAGAACTTTCCTCAGTAAGAAGATATGCCACTTAGAATAACTAATTCTTGCAATCCATGAGCGCTGCCATATTGTTAAAATCATTACCTCCCTGCTGGGTTATCTCTAAGCATCTAAGAGAGGGCAGCACTGATGCTGACGCCAGTGAGACACATTGCATTTTTACACACGTTTAGTAATAGAGATAAAATGCCATCATCAAAATGTGAATTGAAACTTGCAATGGATGTAATGAGTTGTCATTTTTAAACAGTGTTTATGGAGGAAGATTTTGGATCTCAGAATGATGCATTCCCACCAGCAGTTAATGTGACATGTAACTAGAATGGAATGTCCGTGGATCAGTGTTATGGTGACCTAGTTTTTCTTACACTCGGGAATTTCTTGTTTATGAGTTTGAACATTATGTGTGCTACATAAATGAGCACACAAGGTGCATTGCTCAGCATCCTGACTTTTAAAAAGTGTCTCAGTCCTGTTATTCTTCTGACAGCAAAAACAGAACCGGTGTACATATATCATCAAGATCTAAGATAAAAACAAATCAGAAAAATTTCCAGGGCATTTAGGTCTAAATAAAAAGTAACGGTAAGAGACCATGGCCACAAAGAAAATGAAATTACATTTTTATATTAATTTAAATTGAAATCTACAAACAGCATGGAATGCCATGGTCTCATATTTCACAAATTAATTTATCTATTCATTTTTTGCACAAATCATATATATTTATCTGAGGTTCATTTATAGAAATGTACTATATCCTTGTCTTCTCATGACAGTACACAAAATTTTTCTTCACATCAAGGCATATTTTTTCTTGTAACTTTTATCAACTCTGTACATAAACACTGGCCTAGTTCCAACATTGACCCAGTCACCAGCAGCAATGTGGCTTATCTACGTCAGAGAACAGATGCATGCTGGGGAATAATGGATTACCTCCATAAACCTTTCACTGAGAGTGTTAAATTGATAAAATCTCTTGATAGAAATAAACAAAAAGGTAACAGACCTCATTTTTAAGCTTCAAAAGGCTTTTAAAATTAATTAAGCAACAATTAATTTTTTCGTGTTCACTTCCTTTAAATTTAATTAAATTGTGTTTAAATTACCTCAGACTAATTTTTAAACATAATATCTAAGTTGCGCTTAGAATTCTGCGTCTAATGACATCTTTCTCGAAATTATTGAATAAATTTTCAATTTTTTGAAAATTTTAAATTTTATTAAATCATGTTAAAATTAGCTGAGACTAATATAAAAACAAAACATTTAAGTTACGCCTACAATTCTGCGTCTGATGACATCTTTTTTGAATTGATCGAATGAATTTTAATTTTTTTTAAAAATTTAAACTCATTTAAATCGCGTTAAAATGACCTCAGACTGATTTTAAAACATGATATCTAAGTTGTGCTTAGGATTCTGCGTCCATTGACATCCTTCTCGAATTGATTGGATGAATTTAAAAATTTTCAAAAATTTTAATTTTATTTAAATCGCGTTAAAATGACCTTATGCTAGTTTTGAACCAAAATTTCTAAGTTGCGCTTACAATTCTGCGTCTAATGACATCTTTGTTGAATTAATTGGATGGTTTTTAAATTTTATGAAAATTTTAAATTTAATTAAATCGTGATTAAATTACCTCAGACTAATTTTTAAACATAATATCTAAGTTGCGCTTAGAATTCTGCGTCAAATGACATCTTTCTCGAATTAATTGAATGAATTTTTAATTTTTTGAAAATTTTAGATTTAATTAAATCATGTTAAAACGAGCTGAGACTAATTTAGAAACATAATATTTAAATTACGCTTACAATTCTGCGTCTGATGACATCTTTTTCGAATTGATCGAATGAATTTTAAATTTTTCAAAAAATTTAAACTCATTTAAATCGCGTTAAAATGACCTCAGACCTATTTCAAAACATGATATCTAAGTTGTGCTTACAATTCTGCGTCTGATGACATCTTTGTTGAATTGATTGGATAATTTTTAAATTTTTTTCAAATTTTAAATTTAAGTAATTCGTGTTAAAATGACCTTAGACTAATTTCAAAATATAATATTCAGGTTACGCTTACAATTCTGCGTCTAATGACATTTTTCTTGAATTGATTGGGTGAATTTTTTTATTTCCAAAAATTTTAAACTCATTTAAATCGCGTTAAAATGACCTCACACTAATTTTAAAACATAATATCTAAGTTGCGCTTTAAATTCTGCGTCTAATAACATCTTTCTCGAAATGATTGGATGAATTTTAAATTAAAATTTTTTTTTTATTTAATTAAATCGTGTTTAAATTACATCAGAATAATTTTTAAACATGATATCTAAGTTGTGCTTACAATTCTGCGTCTAATGAAATCTTTGTCAAATTGATTGGATGATTTTTAATTTTATGAAAATTTTAAATTTAATTAAATCGTGTTTAAATGACATCAGACTAATTTTTAAACATAATATCTAAGTTACGCTTTGAATTCTGCGTCTAATGACATCTTTCTCGAAATGATTGGATGAATTTTAAATTTTTAAATAAATTTGAATTTAATTAAATCGTGTTTAAATGACATCAGAATAATTTTTAAACATAATATCTATGTTGCGCTTAGAATATTCTGCGTCTAACGACATCTTTCCCGAAATGATTGGATGAATTTTAAATTTTTTGAAAATTTACAAAAAAATTAAATCATGTGAAAATAAATTATTGAACGGAAGACCCACTCGTTGCTCGCAACGAGATCGAATGAAGTTAGGGTTTTCTGTTTTCAACGGAAAACCCTTCTGTTATTCTACTGTTTCTTATTAGGGTCTTCCGTCTTCAGCGGAAGACCCTTCTATTATTCTATTGTTTCTTTTTCCCTTTTCTTCTTCTTATTCTTTTTTTTCCTACCGATTTTGTGCAGAGGATTTCTCGGAGATGGCTGGATTGATTTCGCTTAAATTTTCAATATTAACGTGCTTTTATCTAAATCTGATACCTATTTTTTTATTTTTGAAAAAACACTTCCGGTCAGAAGTTATCGTCCGTTTACGATTTTACAAAGTCAATTTTGTCTGTCGTGTTTCTCAAAACGAGTAAAGATAAAAGACTGAAATTTTCAGAGATAATAGATCTATCGTTTTACTGGTGCACCTCGGTCATGAGAATGTCCGCCGTCACTTCCGGTCTTCACCGGAAAGAAATTTGAAAAATTGAATTTTTCGACTTTTTTATTTTTTGAACTTTTTCTTTGAAATTTTTACACCTTATAGTGACCCTCTTACTGATTCAGAATATGTAATTTGTTTTAAAATCGATCAAGGCATTCTCGAGAATTTAAGCGTCAAAGTCATGAAGCGAGAATCCGAGTAGCTCAGTCGATAGAGTCGTGGACATGGCCCGGGCGACCCGGGTTCGAGCCCCGAGTGCCGCAAATTTTTTTTCTTTTTTTTTTGCTTAGATCTACGATTTTATCTTTGAAATGATAAGTTTAATCTAATCTATTCAAAAATCGGACAGAAGACCTACTCGTTGCTCGCAACGAGCTCGAATCTAGTTATTATTTTTTTTTTCCCCGCAAATTTTGTGCACGAGATTTCTCGAACATTTTTTGTCTGATTACTATGAAACTTTCAGGGTATGTAGATGATATTGATATCTCTAGACGTTTTTTTCAAATTTTTAAAATTCACTTCCGGTTATGAGTTATTGCCCTTTAATTGAAAATTGGGGGGTCTTTTGTCCAGAGTTGATCTCGGGAACTACAAAAGATAGTGGCATGAAATTTAGCAGAATTGTTGGTAACATTTTATAGTTTTGCTAGCATGAAAAGTTTGGCAAAATGTTTTTTAGTTTTTAAGCTATTTGCCGGTAAAGTATAAGGTTTTGGGGGGTCTGAAATTTTGTTGTTTTTTGTATAATAACCTTTAAAGTAAAAATATTTTGTTAATACATATAGAGCAAAAGTTGTTTAGAATAACGAGAGCTTTCATTTAAAATTAAGAAAAAAGGGCTGGCCCCTATAATTAGGGGTCAGCAGCTCATACACGTATTTTTCTGATAGCAAAAATCATTATCATTTAATGAAAAAAAATGAATTCAGTTATTGTTAATATATTAAATATGTCATTTGGTATCAAATTAAACAAGTTCTGTGCTATATTTTTTTCAAATTTCATAAAACAAATATGTGAGAATCGTACATGAACGAGTTAATATGTCTACAAAGACACACAAGCGAACAAATGCCACTTTAAGGTCCAGGCATTTACTGCATTACGTTGTGTTACGTCTTAGATAAATTGTTGTGATTCAATTTCATTTTTTTCATCTATATCATTTATGAATTCAATGAACACACATTATTTAAACGTTCTATGTGCAACTATTTGTCGGGGCGCCCCTGTATGTAACCCCCCCGCGCGCGCCGAATGTAAACAGTAACGAACGGCATTGTAGAAAAGAGAGAGCCGTAATGCAGAAGAGAAGTTGTGTATTCTTTCGGTGTATACATGCATTTTCAATTTACTGTGAAACATATGAACATGCACAGGGAACAATACTACATATTTGTTTAAGGAGGATATTTTTCTCGTGTGAATCGTTTACGAGGAAATTCTGACAGCCACACTTCTGTCGACGATCAGCCGTTGATAAGCTACGAGTAATAAAGGAGAAAAGATGGACATTAAAGTGTGTGATTTATGTGGATGTTACTGAAGAAGGTGAGGCTTTTACTCCTTTTAAAGTTTCTTGTTAACTGGTTAAAATTTAGTATATAGTAAAGATGTACATGTAAGTACGTGCACACTGTTAGATGTTTTTGTTATGATGTGGGTGTTTGTTTATTAACGTGTAATTTTTACATGTTTCATGGATGTTTAGACTCGCTCGAGGTTCATGGGGGACTGGAAAGGGTAACTGAATTTATCTATTTAAAAAAATAAAAAAATTGTGAATTTTCAACTCAAAATTCAAAGCAGGGTCTAATTAGAAACATATCATATATTCTTGTGCAGAAAACTCCAAATGTAGTCATGAATACCCTGTAGACATAACTTCGAGTAAATAAAATTGTATACTTCAGACTTCAGAGTTAAAACATGACTTTAATATCTTTATGATGCCGATCATTGTATCATTAGAGAGGTTTAGCAGACCAACGGGTACCCGGTACATGTACTTCTACATGTAGGTTACAAGCCTTTGAAAAGCAGTGAAGAGGAAAAGTTGCTCAGAATTATGTTTTAAACAAAATTGATTTTTTACGTAAATTTTAATTTTGCATTCTGGGTAAAGAAAAAAGATGTTAGTTAAAGGTAAAGTTAACTTGTACCTAAAATGAAGTCAAATTTGTTAAGTCGTACTTAAACACATTGTTTTTTTGTTAAGTCGTTCTTAAAATGGTTAAGGGTTTTTGGTTAAGTCGTACTTAAAACCATTCAGATTATGTTAAGTTGTACCAAAAATCATTCGGTTTTTTTTTTTATCTTTTTGTACTTAGGTTTCTTTGTTACTAGATTAAGAACTCTGCTTCTTAGACGTACTTCTAGCGTTGCTTTCGACATTAGCGGAAAACCCACTCGTTGCTTTGCAACGAGCTTTGCTCTAGTTCTTCTTATTCTTCTTCATCCAAATTTGTCCAAGCCGTAACTTCAATACCCTTTGACATTAAGACTTCAAATTGGAACATAGGTAGATGGTATTAAGAAGGAGTGCGCGCCACCAAAATTTTTGACCTTGACCTATTTTCTTTTTCAAGGTCAAGCGTTTTATAAAAAATAGAGTTTGGACTATAACACCTTAAACATACAAACTTTTAACTTGTATCATACATAGATGGTATATAGTCCAGTTGAACCTTACCAAATTTTTTGACTTTGACCTTAAAATTTTATTTCAAGGTCAAATCAGAAAAAACTTCACCTCCTAAATATTCTTTGACAGAAGGACTTCAAACTTTACACAAAGAACAATTATAATACACTGAGGTGTACTACTGATAAATATTTGACCTTGACCTTGTTTTACTCAAGGTCAACTTGAGAAAAAATAATTAAATTTTGTCTGGGTGGTAACTTAGATACCTTTTGACATTTAGACTTCAAACTTGGAACATAGGTAGATGGTATTGAGAAAAAGTGCACGCCATCAAATTTTTTGACCTTGACCTATTATCTTCTTCAAGGTCAAGCGTTTTATAAAAAATATAGTCCGGACCATTACACAAGACTCCTTAATCATACAATCTTTTAACTTGTATCATACATAGATGGTATATAGTCCAATTGAACCTTACCAAAATTTTTGACCTTGACCTTAAAATTTTATTGTTCACCTCCTAAATATTCGTTGACAGAAGGACTTCAAACTTTACACAAAGAACAATTATAATACACTGAGGTGTACTATTGACCTTGACCTTGTTTTACTCAAAGACAAATTAAGAAAAAATAATTAAATTTTGTCTGGGTGGTAACTTAGATACCTTTTGACATTGAGGCTTCAAACTTGGAACATAGGCAGATGGTATTGAGAAGGAGTGTACGCCTCCATAATTTTTGACCTTGACCAATCTTGTGTCTCAAGTTAATTCATTTTCTAAACTGTATCATATATGGATGATATCTAACATATAGCTGACTTTATTCTTTTTCACCTATTAAATTTGCCCCATATTACAATCCTTGGGGAGAAGGGGAGACATGTGTTTTTTTTGTATAAAAAAACAATACCCACTAGTTACACTTGGTTTTGTTGTTTATTTCGATAAACAATACGTCACAACATGGAAGTGTCCCATACAACCTTAATTTCAAAATTTTAATAAAATAAGATTAAGAAAAAGTCATATGACTGATGGACTGATTCTGATTTTTTATAAAGTCATTAAAAATATGACTCATTTCAAAATGAGACATCAAACTTAATTTAATAATCAGAGACAATATTTTACCCATTCCCATTTCAGTCTCGAGCAACTATGACAGGATAGAATGTAAACATATATAAATAATCCTCTAAAAATGGAGTACATGTAGTATGAACACGGTCCAGATTGTAATTCAAAACTTTTGCCATTGGTTTACATATTTGTCAATATAGCAGAGACATAGTAGTAGAGATATAGTAGAAGTATACAAAAGTTTTCTATTTCACAAGAACATAAATGTGTCACATTTCCTGCAAATAAATGAAGTAGCATTCAAACATTTCATGCATCTCTAGAAAAAGTTGCCCCCCCCCCCATCCCCAAAAATAAAAATTAGATAAAACACACAACTGAGAAACTCTGAAATTTTTATAACCTTTGTTCATAACAAGTCATTTTAACTTGCATATAAACAGACAGACATTCTGACAATAATTACTTTACCTATCGAAGAACACATGATGACCTTTCCACTTCAGTGGCTTGCATAAATGTTTGACGATTCGTTCCCCTAGTGATGGGCCACACATTGAATCATGTTTACCAAGATACACTCTGTAATCATTGGTGTAGCCACTTGTTTCACATCTCATCCATATCTACATGAAAAAAAAAGTTTCCATGTTATAACATTTATGATATTTATCGTTTCAATATTTTTTCAATTTTACATAAAAAGTGTCAGTAAACTTTCTGGGTTTTTTTAAATAAAACTTATAAAATATCTTTAAAAAAATAATGATCACTTAGGGATTCCAAGGTTTTGAAAAAAAGATATGAAGATTACAGAAGTTATAAATATTGAAATACCTTTAGACCGCGCTTTATTGGTTTTCCTGGCGTGTACTGCTGTGCATAATGGTGTCCCTTGTACCTGTAAGAATATGAGAATTGAATCATAATATAGGCAAATTTATACATTCTGGATAAAGTAATGTAGTAGGAAAGTAAGAATGAACATATAAATATAATGAAAATATATGGCTTGACTGGAAATCAAGGCCAGGACCCAAGCAGCTCTCACTAGCATAATGCTAACAAGTTGCGTTTAGAAAGCGGATAGAAAAAGAGCAAGGATGAAATGCCATGACATGTACCTTATCATTCCTTCATCTATACTCTGACACTTCCCTGGTTTGTAAAACTTCTGGAAATTTCCTCTTGTCATGTCGATAAGTGGTCTGATTTTATGAAGTCTGAAATGTAATAAAACATGTATCTTAAAATGTATTTGGGGAGGGGGGGGGGGGGGTGGAGGATTTCAACTGCAAGCCCACACCCCCTTTGGAAAATTCTAAGTTATATAATTCACATAGTAAAGTACCATAACTAAAAATAGATCTTGGAACCCACCCACCCCTTCCCTGGCAAACAGAATTTCTGCATCCGTGTATACATTTAATATACTTGTTCACTGAGTTACATGTAGTAGTTTTGTATTCGTTTTGAAATTTCGGTTTCAGTCAAAACTCTAAACCATGGTCCAAAACTTGACATGCCAAGACTCTACTAATACTGAACCACTGATTGTGACTTAGGACATGTCATTAACATTTGGTTGTTCATGTTATTTTCTAAGTGAAATAGTATGTGAATAGAAGTAAGCTATGAAAATCAAAACCAAATACAATATATATTACTTTCAAAAAACTTGAAGATAAAATGATCCAGTTTATATTTCATCGGGTTTTATTTTTACTTTTCTCCCTGTGAAATGCACGTGTTGGTTGGAATCACTCATACTGGGGGACCAAGTTTTATTACCAAAAGAACTGAATGATATAAAAATTGTTTCCAGTATTTGTTCAATGTGAATATTTTAGCACAAGCTTTTCTGTTTGCTAATATTTTTTTTTTTTTTTTTTTTTACAAATGTGTCTTTACAATCTTTACAAAAAATTAATAATAGCAAACAAAAATAAATCAAGTTCCCTCACAAAAAGAAATTAGTTTTGTATAAACCAAAGCAAAACCATGTATGATACCTGTCATAATTCGGTGATCCAGCAGGTGCTTGAGCCTGGTTGTCATTTATGTGCAGATACTGCAGCAATTTTTCAAACCTTGTTCTTGTCATGCATTTCTTGAAGCCTTCATTTCCTAGGAGAATGAAAACCAAATTATTAATTCTTAGGGGGCATGCGCGGATCTAGAGGGGGGGTCGGGGGGGTCCCGACCCCCCCTGGAAAATGAAAATTTATTAAATTTACATAGTAAAATTATCACGAAAATATGCCTCGGACCCCCCCTGGAAAAATTTTCTGGATCCGCGCATGGGGGGTATATTATTTAAATTTTCTCTTTCTGTGTGGCAGGTTGTTTTTGTGGTTTTTGTTATTCTATTTTTTTTTTCAATATAACTTTGTGTATTTTATATCGTACAAGCGGCTTTATAAGCTTAGTGAATTTCTTGCAATATATGCAATGCAAATCATATATTTTACTTACCAACAAATGGGTTTTCCGACCAGTACATATCGATGCGAGGTAACTGATTTATTCCCATAATGATATTCAGTCCAAAGAAAGCTTTCATTTCTGGGCTAGTTGTGGGGTACCAAATCGAATCGCGGGAACCTTTGCGAGTCATTTCCTGTTCTGCATATCTGTTCGTCTCCTGAGCCGCGGTTTCAAAGAAATCTTCGTTTATCATAAGATAAAAATACTTCAACAAGTCATTGTCAGGCAGTAAAGTATGATCTGGCCCTACTTGTTCAGTAAATGGTGCTATGTCCACTGGGTGGAGATCGTAAGACCAGAAGTCATCATCAGTTGCTTCTGATTGTTGGCTGTCAGGCTCCATTGATGACTCTGTCTGCTGTGTATCATCGTCACTGTCTGTGTCCGATGAAAATTCATGTTCACTAAATAGCTGGAGATCTGAACCCTCAGACAAGGTATCGCTATCGTCATCCGATGAACAGTTCTCCATTTCTACTCGGAAATCCCGCGCTTGTTCAATGTTTACATTGTAGCGTAGTAACGGAAAAGGGAGATAAATTCAACTTGTTGTGATCTCGGCAAAAGACTTCGTATTTTATAAAATGTTGACAAAATATATATGATTATAAGAAGCAGTTACTAGCTTGGTCCATTCTAGTTGTATATACAAATATAAATACGTAATGCAATCGATACTAGCCTAACGTTATACCGTGTGAATGAAAACTAAAAAATATATGTACAACAACGTAATACTATTGAACCCTGTTTATAATTTTGTTCTTCTAAAAACATCACATGAAACATGTGTAAAAAATATCAAGGATGTTATAAAAAGTGATTAATTACTTGTTTACTTAATAATTACGGGGATTTTTTTTATTTTAATCGGTGCTTTCGAGATGTAAAAGCCGCCCTTGTCCGACAATGCGCATTCAAAATGTAGAGCTAAAAATCATTTTAAATTTTAACTATGATTTATTATTTAAGTTATTAATCATTTTTCTTTAATTACTCCTGTTTTCCTGAGGATTTGTATTTTCTTTTGATATCTAGTTCTTTATCATACGATATAAAATAAGCGAGTAATTAAACTTTTAATACATGTATTATCAAAGTGCGTCCAAATGCGTCAATGGGGGTTAAAGGGTTAATGGGTTAAATATATATAATGCATTCATCAAAAATATAATTTTTCAGATTCAAACATTATTATAAGCACTACTAACCTTTTATCTACATATTTAGCATAGATTTGTTCCTTTTTTATATTTTTCTTCGTGATTTTTATAACTTAAAAAAACTGGTCCCAAGATATTTTAGACCATGTAGAATAAAGAAAGACGATTCTTAAACAGGATATTTCATACCAAGATTTTTGCAATAATTCAGTATTACTTTTAATTTTTCGATTTCATTCAATTTCTTTTATTCATCTCATTAATCAAGGAATATTTTTTTTTATATTTTAGATTCTGGTGAGATTTTATCTAGCAGTTTGCCTTAAAAAGAATTTTTTCAACTCTTTAGTTTCTTATCTATATGGATTCAAATAAAATTCATACAAACTTCATTTATGATTATTTTGTTGTCCATTTCTATAAAATTTTACTTTCATAAGAATTTTACAAGAGAAATGTTTAAAAATTTGACATATTAGGGGTTATTTGGAACCTGACTGATATTTTAAAAATTCTCTAGAATATAGAGTATTGTACTTTTTGGTCTATTATTGTTGAACACTGAGCCTATTATTTTTAATTAACAAGAAATATTAGTATGCTTCCTTTTTATAATAGAGAACCAGTAAGCATTTGCATAATTGTTTAGAACTTGTGCCATTACTGGTATTGTTTTAGTTTGATTGCAATATTTTTAGTTTCTTATGTTTGATATTGTATGCACTTTTCTAGAGTTAAATTGTTGGCATGGTTCCTTAACGCAACAAAGAATTAGTGAGTTTTAGTATGATGGCAAAGTTATGGTTATTGTTCATATTATTCCATGACACAGTAAAAACGCTGTTGCCTGCAATTAAGAATGTAAACTATAGACAAATCAAGAGGGTATTTCGTCCCAAGAGAATACCTGTTCATGGTGATTATAAAAGGAAAAAGCAGGATACATGTATTTAAATGGTCTTCTGTTTGGAAAGAAAGATCCTTTCAATCGAAATTGTTACTATAACGAAGTCTTCAATTAGGGATGAAAATAACTGATAAAAGGAAATATGAAGGTAGAGACAATGAGGATGGAGAAACATTATTTAGTTGTTTTTAAGATATTGAAACACTTTGATCATGCCGAAATTTTTTTGACCAATAAATAGTTTCCCGTTGTCATCAGCACACAATCCCCATGGATCTTTGACATCTTCTATATCTTGTATGATTATTGCAATAAAGTTGCCCTTCATATCAAGCATATGAACACTGGGATTGGACCCGTTGCACACAAGCACGTGTCCAAGAAAATCATTACAAATTCCTGTAGGGCTGAAATCATGAGGCGGAAGACCTTTGTAGGTAAAAAGCCTATTTCCTTCCTCATCAAAAGCTCCAACTTCAGACTCCAACTGATCTGAAACGCATATATCACCATTTATATTAACTGATAGGAACCAAGGAGAAGTATGCAGTTTTTCGTAATTTTGGTACTCGAATTGAAACAGATGTTCTCCGCTTTTTTTGTATCTTGTTATATATGTCCAATGTTTGTTCAACTTTTCAACAGAAACTCTTAGCAGTATTTCTCCTCCCAATCTCGTAGAGCAAATATTTAATATGTTTGATTGACCGTTAATCTTTATCAGCTGTGTGGGATTTTCTCCTGTTGGTGACATTTTTATCACTTTGGTGTTTTCTTTAATGTAGAAAACGTCTCCATTTTCATCCACCGTAAAAGACGAACATCCCCAATATACATTAATATTATGGTAAAACAAAATTCTGCCACTGTGATCTATTTTCATAAACCGATATTTGTTTTCTATCCACAATATTTCAGATGTAACACGGGAAATATGCGTCACCTCTGTAACTTGCTCTCCATCAATTTTTGACAAAACAATGTCTTTCTCAAAAACTTTTAATGAGAGCTGCCTCCATCCTAAATTTGAAATTAACAATATCTTCAGAAAAACTACTTTTGATATTAAAAAAAATATTTATAAAGATAATATATTCGATTCAATTGCTTTGACATATAATGTGTAATGTAGTCTGTTATGATATAAAAAGTACAATTAAAATGATCATTAATTCAAAATAGATGCATGTTTCCACTGATGTACAAGGTAAATGTAGTGGACACGTATTTATTTTTTGTTTAAGCAAATAAATGATATTAACACAACAATATTGATTCAAATAGTTTAGTAAAGATAACGCAACCCTATGTAAAAGAATAGCTGCAATAATATAGCCCTCTCCGATTTTTTTTTTATATCTGAAGTTTACTGGAGAGGGCTTCAATTCCACAGGATCTCTGTAATGGTGCAAAATTAATTTTTTAATGCGGCTGACTTCGGTCTGAAAAGATCGATTTTATATTTGACTTCCTTTAGATAACATGATTTTTTAATTCAGGTTGAACAAACTAACCGTACATAAATCCAAACCAGATAAAACACATCAGCATGTTTACCAGTCGTCTTTTTCAGCAGCCATGACAGTTCTCGCGTGATTTTATGGGATTTACGCTTGGAGTTTTGATGGGCTTGATAACGTGAATGTCAGTGTAAATAATCGATCTTACCTCCTTTTATCACTAAATTATCATTTAAGGAAGTGGCACGAATGAAAAATTCATATTTACAAAATAACCGATATATGGACTATACTTGATATTTTTTGATAATTTATGCCATAGACATCTACAACGTTTGAGTTCAGGTAAGAAATGCAAATGTTATTGTCATTTATATACGATTTGAGACGAAATCGTTTCAGGAGTGAATCACTCCCGCACTTGCACCGTTACGGAGATCCTATGGAGTTGTAGCCCATTACCCCCCCCCCCCCCCCAAAAAAAAACCAACAAAATCGGGAGAGGGCTACATTATTGCAGCTTGTAAAAGACATACATTACATGGCAATATCTCTGAAATATACATACCCGTTTTTTTATCAGTTAATTTAGTTAGCTTCTTAAGTTCTTCTTCATTGGTATTTTCTACAAACATGCAACGTTTTTTTTTTTAAATTTTTCATAATAGTAAGGTGACTAGACATATTAATATCCTATCTGAAATATTCATTAAGGATGTTTATGAAAATATAATTTCACAAGATACTTTCTGTTTTATATGTTTCTTGTATCAATCAGAAAATACCTTTCAAGATGGTTGGTCAAGTACTTTTTAAAAAAATTACTTTTAAGGTAAAAACCTTTAAATTTTTATATCTTAATCATCTATCAATTAAAAATCAAATAAACAACTATCAATAAAATAAAATAGTGTGTCGAGCCAATATAAGAAAAACGCTTACAAAGTAATATGATAACTTAGAATAAATAAAATATTATATTGATCATTCTCTTATATCAAGGAACGCTTCTTTTAAATAAAAGTACTGAGGTACTGACGGGAGTTGATTTTATCAATTTGTCATGACAAGTAGTTTCTAACCTTTTTTTGAACCATAATTTTTTGTTAATTTTTGTGTATACTTTGTCCAATTTTATTCTAATCTTATTCTTTAAAATTGAACTGCATTGTTGGATATTTAGAGGAGCGGGCAGGGATGAAAAATTATAAAATTATATATATATATATATATATATATATATATATATATATATATATATATATATATATATATATATGGCCTTAATCCTGTTTGTTTCAGCTGACGGAAAGAAATAACCTTTTATATATATTTCAAAACAAATAATGGGTATTTAGTGTATCTCTCTCTAAATTTGATTCTTTAGGTCAATTTTCAATACAATTTCCATTACTGTCCCAAAAAAGAATTTCAGATAAAATTTGGAGGGGGAGGGGGCATCCCGTTTTATGCATACATCATTTATCCTTATAGACGTAATAACCTGTTTATTAATGTTTAAAAATTGTTGACAATTGTCTAAGGTTTACAACCAACCTGTCGTTATATGAAAATTGAAACACGCTAGGCTATGCATTATTATTCATTTGCACGCATATTTTAAACAAAAGTTGTCAGATTTAAAGTATCTGCCCGATTTTTAATTCGAAATACACTTTCCGCCATGATGTCAATTAGTCAACCTAGCCACCCTGTTCTGGAAAGTTCTTTACAAAAATTGCATTAATTGTTCCATTTTATTAAGGTCTTCCGTTTCTAACGGAAGACCTTATAGTTTTCGTACGATTTCTTATTATTAAGGTCTTCCGTTTCCAACGGAAGACCTTATTGTTTTCGTACTGTTTATTATTTTTTTTTTCCAAATTTTGTGCACGCGATTTCTCGAAAACTACTCAACCGATCTCAACAATTTTTTCACAGATGATGGGACATTATCTGAATTTTATATGTTTATGAATTTTTTGTCGTCTTCACTTCCGGTCCGGATTTACGGTCGATTTTGTAATTTTTTACGACCAATTTTGTGCAGAGCTGATCTCAGAAACTATAAGAGATATGACTTTGAAATTTTCAGGATAGGTAGAGCATGGTTTGAGGTTGTGCACTATTTAGTTGTTTTGCGCCAGTGACGCTATTCCTTGGAGCTCGCTTAGGCACGAAAATGGGGTACATATTTCGAATCAAAATGTTCATATGTTTTGATCAGTATCTTTTTATCAGTTGATATTTTGTTAAGACATATATAACAAAAGTAGTAGATAATTTAACGTTCTTCCCAACAAAATCAAGAAAAAGGGGCTGGCCCCTTTAATTAGGGGCCAAGACACTCATAAATTCTATTACAAATTCCTTAAAAACGATCAAAATTTTGTAATGCAATATAGAAGCAAAGTTGTTGATTGTAGCAATATTTATCAGGTAAAATCATTTTCACACCCATTTATGACGTAATTAGGGATTTTAAGGGGCCAAAGTACTTAAACTTTGATGCAATATATCTAGAGAAGGAGACATATTTTGTAAGGCAATGTAGAAAATAAAATGTTTGCATTGATGATTCTAATCGATTCCACTAATCAAAACTCTATAGTCTGTCCCCATTAAGGATCTAGAGGGCTGGCCCCTAAAATATTCAATCATTTGTATCTCAAAACTGAACAACAAATTTAGATGGGTGTAAGAACAAAAAATGTTAGTATTCGTGAGACCTTTCGATTGAACTCAAGAAAAAGGGACTGGCCCCTTAAATAAGGGGCCAAGACACTCGTAAACTATATTCAAGATAACTTGAAAACAATCAAGATTTCAAATATCCTTGGTACCTAGCCTTTTTACAAAATTGATACCAGCGAGATTTTAGTCACTGTAAGTGATTGAGACACAAACTTTTATAAATGATAGACAATCGATTAAAGATATATTTAACTTTCTTTTGTCAACCGTCACTTCCGGTACCCACCAGAAGAGTTCAAACAATTCATTTTTTTAACAAGTTTAGCTGATTATCTTTGGTGTTTCATCTTCCATGATTAACAGTGGTGTACACTAAACAAATGTATAAAAAAAACCTAGCTTTTATTTTCATAAACCTCTTTTGTTCGTCCGTTTTCGGTCTCGAGACAAAAAACCTAGATTCACCAAGATCGCAGATTTGGCAGAGAATATCGATATTTCATCGTATCATATCAAAACAAAATCGGACGGAAGACCTACTCGTTACTCGTAACGAGATCTAGTTTATTAACTTTTTGTATTAAACGAACTCTGATCGAAGGTATCTGCTCCCGATGCATAATGAACTCGTCCTACACTTTTCGTTAATAAGTCAATTCGCGTTCTAAGTTATCCGGTTCTTGAAAGTTCTATCCTATTCTCTCACCAGAGGTCGTGCTGCAAGCGACCGAGTATCAAAACTAAAATCGCCCACTAAATAAACGAATTGACTCATTTTATTTATTCGACATTTGTCAAATCTTAACTTCTATGTATTCTTTAAATAGCCCCACGGTAAATATATTCACTTTTAGGTAATCGTTTAAGATAGGTAAAGTTAGCTACTAGTAACTGGCTACTAGTAACTGGCTACGAGAAGTAAGAAAACCTAGCTAGTAGTAACTGGCTACGAGATAAAATCAAAGTTGGTTACTCGTAACTGGCTACTAGTAACTGGCTTCGAGAAGTAAGAAAAGCTAGCTACTAGTAACTGGCTACGAGATGAAAGAAACTTGGCTTCTACTTACTTGTTACTGTCTATGTGAGAACACATACCTAGGATTTCTATTTGTGTTCTTAAGATGTACATTGCACTAGATCATTGTCAATTGTCAATATATCTCAAGTAGCTGTATATATAAATTGAAGGAATAATTATATGCCACACCAGCTAATATCAACATTCCTTCAAGTCATCCACATAATATTACGACACAGGTACTCAGATATCTCTCTTAATGGAGTCAGCTACTTGTGCATTTTGTTACAAATATCTTTATCTTTTGGCGGTTTTGGCAATATATCTCAAGTAGCTGTATATATAAATTGAAGATATATGCCAGTCTTGCTAATATCAACATTCTGTCAAGTCATCCACATAATATTACGACACAGTTACTCAGATATCTCTCTTTATGTAGTCAGCTACTGGTGCATTTTGTTACAAATATCTTTATTTTTTGGCAGTTTTGTCAATATATCTCAACTGGCTGAATATAAAGATTGAAGATATATGCCAGACCTGCTAATATCAACATTCTGTCAAGTCATCCGCATCATATTACGACACAATTACTCAGATATCTCTCTTTATGTAGTAAGCTTCTTGTGCATTTGTTACAAATATCTTTATTTTTTGGCGATTTTGTCAATATATCTCAAGTAGCTGTATATATAGATTGAAGATATATGCCAGTCTTGCTAATATCAACATTCTGTCAAGTCATCCACATAATATTACGACACAATTACTCAGATATCTCTCTTTATGTAGTCAGCTACTTGTGCATTTTGTTACAAATATCTTTATTTTTTGGCGATTTTGTCAATATATCTCAAGTAACTGAATATACAGATTGGAAGATCTATGCCAGACCTGCTAATATCAACATTCTGTCAAGTCATCCACATCAAATTACGACAAAATTACTCAGATATCTCTCTTTATGTAGTAAGCTACTGGTGCATTTTGTACAGATATCTTTATTTTTTGGCAGTTTTGTCAATATATCTCAAGTAGCTGAGTATATAAATTGAAGATATATGCCAGACATGCTAATATCAATATTCTGTCAAGTCATCCACATAATATTACGACACAATTACTCAGATATCTCTCTTGATGTAGTCAGCTACTTGTGCATTTTGTTACAAATATCTTTATTTTTTGGCGATTTTGTCAATATATCTCAAGTAACTGAATATACAGATTGGAAGATCTATGCCAGACCTGCTAATATCAACATTCTGTCAAGTCATCCACATCAAATTACGACAAAATTACTCAGATATCTCTCTTTATGTAGTAAGCTTCTTGTGCATTTTGTACAAATATCTTTATTTTTTGGCAGTTTTGTCAATATATCTCAAGTAGCTGAGTATATAAATTGAAGATATATGCCAGACATGCTAATATCAACATTCTGTCAAGTCATCCACATAATATTACGACACGATTACTCAGATATCTCTCTTTATGTAGTCAGCTACTTGTGCATTTTGTCAATATATCTCAAGATGTATTTTTTCAAGGATGTCAACTGGACTATTTTTCAACCCACAGATATCTTGGTTTACTTTTTTCTAATGATTTAAGTTGGTTTCAATATATTAATAATATAGTAAACAGTTCATACAAAAAATTAGGACTTTTTAAAAAACTAAAGTTTACTCTAGGTAGAACTAATTTATCAAAAATGTATATCACGTTTATTAGACCAGTTCTTGAATATGCTTCTGTAGTATCGGACGGTTGCAATATGTTTGACAAGGAGAGATTAGAAAAAGTTCAATTAAGTGCTGCATGGATTGTTACTGATTTACCCATTTTAGCACCTACAGAATCTCTCTACACAGAAACTGGCTGGGAACCTATGGCCAGTCGACGAAATAAGGCTTAATTAATAACCATGTTTAAAATTTATACAAATCAAGTACCTGAGTACTTGAGCAACATTATTCCTCCTGTAACAAAAAATGTCTCAATATATAACGCAAGAAATTGCGAAAATTATAGTGTTCCAATCAGCAAATTAGAACTTAACAAGGAATCTTTTGTACCTGACACCATTCGGAAATGGAATTCTCTCAAATTAGAAGTTAGGGAAGCAACGTCTCTCAACATATTCAAGAAAAACATTACTGAAAGTATTCCTCAACCTCCAAAATATTATTTTTTTGGTAAGCGCACTATAAATATTTTACATACCAAGTTGAGACACAGCTGTATTTTGAATTAAGATCTGTATAGAAGAAACATTATTGAATCACCCAATTGTATTTGTGGTCAAAAGGAGGAGGTTTATAACTTTTTTCTTTGTATGCAAGAATTTGTAAAAGCTACAAACAATCTTTTTGAATTACTTTTTAATAGGCTTGAAGAAACAATGTTAATTAAGTCACATTTGCTTTTTGGGGTAGTGACAATTTGTCTTACAATACAAATTGCTTTATTTTTTCAGCAGTTCAAAAGTTCATTAAAGAGTGTTGAAGATTTTATATTTAAATACCTTTTTGCTTTTGCTTTTTATACTGTATATTAACGTTATCTACTATATAAAAATTATATATGTAAATGCATGTCTATGAATTTAATTATTATGAAGTCAATAACTATAAGTAACATATAATAATACTATGACAATTGTATATATTGTATGTATTATCATTAGGAGAGGAACTTGTAAGTTGTAATATAAGAACTTGTTTCCAATCCTTTTGTGTAATTTACACAATAAAATATGTTCAAATCAAATCATTCCTTATTCGCAGTTTCATTTATGGCATGCTCCTACAAAAGTGGAGGGGGTTGGCAAATCCATGATATTTCCATTCAATTCCATATAAAGTTAAGAAAAGTGCCAGCTGCCAAAAAAGTGGGGAGGGGGAAACAGCCCCCTCGCCCCAAACCCTGATGCTACGTGCCTGTGATGTAAACACATGGTGTGCTCTGGGGTATCTGCATGATCCCAACGGACTCGTCAACTAATTGGTGCGCAAAATCTATGAATGAGACATTGTGGCGCGAAATCCTGCTATTGCCGTTCCCACAACGAATGAACTCATGATCCATGGGGAGGGGGGCAGATGAATTTTTGACATTTGTTTTGTAACAGCTACATACATGTATATTATGCTTTGGATCGGATGTTTTGGAAGGAATCTAACGAATTAAGAATCACACTTGATTAGTAATTGTTAAATGTAGTGATGTACATTTAGTATGACACGCGAGTTATGATCCCAATTCAAGATCAATGAAATCGCCAAATTGAACGAAAATTGGGTCACACCCCGCTTCGGCGATGTAGTTCCTCCAGTAAACATTCCAGCTGTAAAAATATATATTTGTTTTAATCAAAACTGATGACTCTCTTATAATAATGATAATCCAACACCAATTATTACTTACATTGTATCATAATAGACAATATGTTTCAACTTGTTGCGATGAATCCCTCCCCCTTTTCCACCGTTCAAATATAGTGGAATTCTGATCTTTGTTTAAATCAGGATTACACACGTGCACTGCATGGTGAACATCTCTTTTACTTGAAAACTCTTACTCGCTGTTGTTATTACATGCCATATAACATTTTTATCAATTGTGAATGTTGATGCTGACATCTTAAACATGCATCGGTCAATTTTTGTGTGTGAAAAATCATGATATTGCTTGTCCCATTGTCTGCACTGTTTTGGAGAATGCAACTTTTAAACATAAGATATGCCTGACGTCATGACGTCCTTATACAGTTATACATACTTATACAGTTTCGTTCCGGATTTACTCTCACTAGAATCTGCTGTCTGTAAAGTCGGTTATTTAAAATTTAGTCGAGACAAAAAAAAGTGTATGCTATTTTTTGCACAAGTATGCTTAGTTTTGTAAGAAACATGTATTTCCATACGTATCTGCTCCGTATAGTAGTGCATATAAATGTGCATGGAAAATATTTTTGGTTAGAAACCTGTGTTCTAGGAAAGATAAAATCCTAAGCAGAAATTTGAAGCTGTAAACACAAGCGTTTCAATGTTTATAATGTATTTCTCATTTGTACTCGTAGCTTCAGAGGAGAAAGACTTTTCCTTGCAGTAAATTTCTTTCATTTAAAAAGGGATTTAACATAGAGTTTCTTCCCATACGTTTTTCGTGTGCACGTAAAAAGATGAAGTGAATGAAAGAAAATAACCAGTAAAATTGAAATATGATTTTAAATTGTTTTGTTTGCTTGTCAATATTTAAATGAAAAACTAGATATCGTTAATCTTTAATCTATATGTATATCAACTTGAGTAACATGGAAAGTGTTAAAAATGAAAATATTTGTAACGAAATGCACTAGTAGCTGACAAGATTAAAAGGGATATCTGAGTAGTTGTGTCGTAATATCAACTGGATGTCCAAATGGAATCTTGAAATAAGCAAGTCTTGTTAATATAAGCAATCTATATATACAGCTACTTGAGATATGGTGACAAAACCCTAAAAAAATAAAGATGTTTGTAACAAAATGTACTAGTAGCTGATGACAAAAAGAAAGATATCTGACTTGTTGTGTCGTTATATCTTGTAGGTGACCTTATAGAATGTTCAAATTAACAAGACAATCTATTTATACAACTACTTGAGGTGTATAAACTAAATTGTTAAAAATGGAGATATTTGTAACAAAAGGCACAAGTAGCTGACTACATAAAGAGAGATATCTGAGTAATTGTGTCTTAATATTATGTGGATGACTTGACAGAATTCCGATATAAGCAGATCTGGCATATATCTTCAATCTATATATTCAGCTACTTGAGATATATTGCCAAAACCGCCAAAAAATAAAGATATTTGTGACAAAATGCAAAAGTTGCTGACTACATAAAGAGATATGTCTAAGTAATTGTGTCGTAATATTATGCGGATGGCTTGACAAAATGTTGATATTAGCATGTCTGGCATATATCTTCCAATCTATATATTCAGCGACGTGAGATATATTGACAAAACCACCAAAAAATAAAGATATTTGTAATAAAATGCACAAGTAGCTGACTACATAGAGAGATGCGGATGGCTTGACAAAATGTTGATATTAGCAGGTCTGGCATATATCTTCAATTTATATATACAGCTACTTGAGGTATATTGACAAAATCGCCAAAAAATAAAGATATTTGTAACAAAATGAAAAAGTAGCTGACTACATAAAGAGAGATATCTGAGTAATTGTGTCATAATATTATGCGGATGACTTGACAGAATGTCGATATTAGCAGGTCTGGCATATATCTTCAATTTATATATACAGCTACTTGAGATATTTTGCCAAAACCGCCAAAAAATAAAGATATTTGTAACAAAATGCGCTAGTAACTGACTACATAAAGAAAGATATCTGAGTATCTGTGTCGTAAAATTATGCGGATGTCTTGACAGAATGTTAATATTAGCATGTCTGGCAAATATCTTCAATTTATATATACAGCTACTTGAGATATATTGACAAAATCGCCAAAAATTAAAGTTATTTGTAACAAAATACACAGGTAGCTGACTCAGAAAGAGAGATATCTGAGTAGTTGTGTCGTAATATTATGTGGATGACTTGACAAAATGTCGATATAAGCAGGTCTGGCATATATCTTCAATTTATATATACAGCTACTTGAGATATATTGACAAAACCGCCAAAAAATAAAGATATTTGTGATAAAATGCACAAGTAGCTGACTACATAAAGAGAGATATCTGAGTAATTGTGTCGTAATATGATGCGGATGGCTTGACAAAATGTTGATATTAGCAGGTCTGGCATATATCTTCAATTTATATATACAGCTACTTGAGATATTTTGCCAAAACCGCCAAAAAATAAAGATATTTGTAACAAAATGCGCTAGTAACTGACTACATAAAGAGAGATATCTGAGTACCTGTGTCGCAATATTATGTGGATGACTTGAAGGAATGTTGATATTAGCAGGTCTGGCATATATCTTCAATTTATATATACAGCTACTTGAGATATATTGACAATTGACAGTGATATAGTGCAATGTATATCTTAAGAACACAAATAGAAATCCTAGGTATGTTTTCTCACATGGACAGTAACAAGTAACTAGAAGCCAAGTTTCTTTCATCTCGTAGCCAGTTACTAGTAGCTAGTTTTCTTACTTCTCGAAGCCAGTTACTAGTAGCCAGTTACGAGTAGCCAACTTTGATTTTATCTCGTAGCCAGTTACTACTAGCTAGGTTTTCTTACTTCTCGTAGCCAGTTACTAGTAGCCAGTTACTAGTAGCTAACTTTACCTATCTAATCATTTAATGTTATTTCATTGCAAGTATATATTTTGATCGAGACTATCGCTGACTTAGATCCGCCAAAGCGTGTCTACCACCTTACTCTCATTTTTGCTTTTTTGGGCTTGTTTATCGAAAATGAAAGTAGGTTTTTGATTTATTTCATAATAATAACTATCAGTTAAAATTCAATTATATCTTAAGGATATCATCAAACAAGTGTTGAAATACCAAATGTATAAGCAAGTACTCTGGTGCAGGCATTAGAGATTTTTACAAAATGAGAGAGGGTCTTAACTAGGTAAAAGAGACCTGTCCTTTTATGGCAACCTCTTCTTTTCCATGTACAAGTAGCAGCAATTGCTATGAGAATCACAATAATTACTGCAGCTGAGGATATAAACCAAGCAACAGGAACCCGGTTATCATTATAGTTACTGCAATAATAAATGTAACACAAATCAGAAAGATTTCAGATTAGGGTTTTGCAGAATAATGATTTAATATGAAACTTTCGTTTCCCATTTTTTTTAATATTTCCTTTAACTGAATAAACCATATATATATATATATATATATATATATATATATATATATATATATATATATATATATATATATATATATATAAGATTGCATTGTTTATCAGAAATTAATTATCGATAGTTCCTAAAACTCCTTACTAAGTGTTGTCGAATATTGTATTGATTAAATAAAGAATCTTACTGTGTGTCCGGTCTGCATGAGGGTTCTGCAAGATAGCAGCGCCTTGTGGGGTCAATTTGTATGCATCCTGAGACTGTACAAAAAAGTTAGTATAACAAGAGTTAAATGATTGATGTTATGGATCCTCACTTAACATTAGCTGTAAGGTACTTTGAGAAGTGTCAGGTGTTTAATATTTGATGTAAATGTTAAAAAAATAAACTGCTAATTAAAATGTATGTAATCAATTGTAGAGTGTAGTTTAAACATTTATTTAGGTAAAATTTTCAACAACTTGACATTTACCCCCCCCCCCCCAAAAAAAAATAAGTAAACATAGACCAAGCGCTCGATTTCATCAGTACAAATATTTTATTGAATATCTTTTACTATTTAAAACGTTACACAGTAGATATATTTAATGTGAATATTTTGAGGGGATTTTGAATAGATTTTAATTTTCGCAATATAAAACTAGATGCTGTCATTGAACATGTTGAACTGTTTGCATGAAAATTTTAAATTAATCAATAATCTAAACATTTCATGTCATAGAAGGTATGGTATTAATATCTTTTTAAGTAAGCTTATCAACGTTAACTTTCCTATTTCAGGTGTAAGTTTCTATCATTTTAATTGCAAAATTTTCATTTGTCAGACCTACACTATTGAGATGACCCCATATTGACCCTGTAACATTTTGTATTAAATTTGTGTATTAATTAAATAAGTGTAGAGACTTATCATGTTTATATGTCACGAGCTCGACGTCACAATGAAAACCCCTTCCCCATACCAAGGATGTGTGGATTAGATTCATTTCTAGTGAGAATGAAGGCATGCTGCAGCTTTTTTCCATTAAACCTCCTACCCCATCATCACACACCAGTATAATAAAAAGAGTCGATGAGTATATATATAATATAATAAAGATCAAAAATTGAAAGACAACACAAAATAAAACGGTAGCACTTTTATTAAATCTTCCGACGTTTAAAAAAAAGTTTCTTGGTGACGTGATGAAAACACTTGCTTGTCATCCCTGTAAAGCATTTTTTTTCCTTCTTGTGCATCTTATGGTATGCTAATTTAATACCAACAGATAAAAGGAGGTCCAGAAATGAGGTTTTATATAGGACAGAACATAATTTTGAAGATATTAACGACCTTCAGGATCAAATTTATATTTCTAAAACCTAATTTAATATCTATAGCTCAGCCCTTTTTATATCGCAGTAGATGATATGGCTATTCATTAAATCATAAGAGCAGATCAAGGAACTTGATTTCTTTTAGAAGTGATAAAAGTCTATTTTCAGCTACTTTTTCACTCCCTAGATAAAATTTTAAAAATTGAAACTCTGTTGCACATCTTTAAGACAGCCTTTATCATTTTTCCAAGATATGTTGTGGCTATTCATTAAATCATAAGAGGAGTTCTAGAAACTAGGTTTTTTAGGAGTGATAAACATCCATTTTCAGCTACTATTTGATTCCCTGGATGATATTAAATTTTTTAAACATTATTGCACATCTATTGGACAGCTCCTCTCATATCGCAAGAGATGACATAGCTACTGCATAAATTGTATGAGGAGGTTTGAGAACCATGTGTTTTTGTTGGCCAAAAAAGTCATTTTGTTGCTGCCCACCGACCTCCGATATAAAAAACAAAAATTCTGAGACCTTATCGGGCATCTATACGACACCCCCAGTCATGTACTAGATCTTGTGGCTACTGCAAAAATTGACGTTTTTTGAAACCGTAGTTTTTGTTTTAAAAAAACCCGGTATTTTTCAGCCACTAAATGACCCCCAGGACAAAATTGAAATTTTTAAAACCTTATTGCGCATCTAAAGGACGCCCATAAACATATTTCAAGAGATAATTTGTCTACTGTTAAAAAGATAAGAGGAGTTCCAGAAATCAGGGTGTTTTTTTTTTAAAAACCGTCATTTTCTACCCATTATTTGACCCCCCAGGACTACCTGATAATTTTTAAACCTTTTTAGAAAGCAACATGACACCCCTAATCAAACTCCAAAATTTTAGTTTGCTGTTTTATAATATGTAAGAGCAGTTTGAGAAAGTAAAACGTTACAGACCGACGAATGAACTGACGGAAGAACCAGGATAACAACATTTCTTTAGAAAGTTCGGGTATAAAAATCTATTAATGTATAAAATGTCCTAAAATATGGAGACGAGTTTTGTTTTGTGTATTTGCACTAGAAAAATCATAATAATTTTTGGAAAACAGCAACACTACCTAAATAATAAAACAATCGCTCCTAAAATTTCTATACTCTAATATAAATAAAAGTAATTTAAAACAAGACAAATACAGAATATGTTTCCACTTACATTTATACGATTCATCGCTAAAGTAGTTGGTATCGGGACAGCCTTCTTCAAAATTTGAGCAGTTGTAATTGTTAATGGTTTTAATTCCTTGTACATATACCATACACAATCCTGCAAATATTGAACATTTTAAAATTATATCTGGAGAGTAGTGAGACAGATGGAGATATTTGAATCACATTTAATTCTGTTGTAATCAAGCACAAGTTGAAAATTTGTCGTAAAATTCCTTTAAAAGCACAATTACCAGAATGGAGTTCACTATTGTCACTACAGTGAAGATGTGTATAGTTTTTATTACATAAAATTACATAAAAATGTACTTAAAACAGATCAATATAAATATTTAGGTTAGTGTTTACATCAAATTGAAAGCTTAAATTTGCTTCTAAACAAATTTTAGAACGATCGAGCTAAAAAAGGCATATTATGCACTAAAATCAAGTATACCTGGAAATAGTAACCTTTCAGTTCAAGTGTTACTAAAACTATACCATTCAATGATTGTACCAAATATAACATATGGATCTGAAATATGGATAACAAACTATAAATCAGATATAAAATTCTCAGAATGTTTTTCATTTGAAAAAAAAATCAAAATCATATTTTCAACGATATTGTAGGTGTATAAGGTGTAGGAGACAAACATCAAATTTAGCAGTCAGTGCTGAACTTCTTATCCTCTTTACTATTCTCTTTACTATTTTTGAAAACATGTTTAAATACTATATTAGACTAAGAAATAAGAAATAAAATACCACATATAATATTGCACTTTTAGTTAGTGTTTAGTGTCAGCTTTCAAAGAAGAGAAAGAGTTAGCTATGTAAAAAAGTTTTACCACATGTCAAAGCAAGATTTATAATCTTAAACAAAAACTAACTTTGCATTTTTATATAATTCCCATAAGGATTTAATGTTGAAGTTGATTAAAACTTTTGTTGATATGATCTTTGAACAATTGAACAAAATTTTATCTTAGAGAGAGAGAGAGAGAGAGAGAGAGAGAGAGAGAGAGAGAGAGAGAGAGAGAGAGAGAGACAGAGAGAGAGAGAGAGACAGAGAGAGAAAGACAAAGAAAGACAGAGAAAGAGAGAGAGAGAGTTTTGTAGTGTCAAATTCAATTTTGATTTAGAATTTGAAATTGATTTGATTTGATAAAAGCATATATAGACAATAAATAAGCCTCTAAAAGGAGAAAAGAGAGGAGGTAGCTAGGGTAGGGCAGACCAACTAGCAAGCTTTAATTTTAACGGTGTTAGCGCACCTTTGATTTATATCGACTTTCTCTCTCTCTCTCTCTCTCTCTCTCTCTCTCTCTCTCTCTCTCTCTCTCTCTCTCTCTCTCTCATACATCGACAATGGCATTGCCATACACTACAATACACTATTCCTATCTGGATTGTTGGCGTTGAGGTTGTAAATCATTATATCTTCTATGGTTTAAAACTTTATCATAACCTATATTTTGACATGTCGATTATTTCATTGAATTTCGTTTCATAGCTAAAACCACACTCAGTTTTAATTATTTAGATTAAACAGATCTTTCTTCGCGAGCCGATTTTTACACAGTTGGGGCGAATACACTTCGGGTTAGAATTGTTCGGGGGAAAATACATACAGGGCAAACAAAACCAGTTAGATTCACAAAGCCAACAGTGTTATCACTAATTTAATTGTTTATACTGTGTAGGGTTAATTCATCAATGTTAATTTAACCATTTTATAACCACTATATAAGAGCTATTAAGACATTTATTTGTAGGAAAGAGCATGTACGAATGATCTTTATTTAGAACAGTTTGATGTTGCTAGGATACAGGTTTCAGATCCATGATTTGATTGGTTAATTTAGATATTGAATCTCGAATTTCGAATCTTGAATCTCGTATATCGAATCTCGTATTTTGAATCTCGAATCTCGAATGATCCTTCTCGGCTTTCGTATTTATGTTATAATATTCTTTTGTCTGTTATTTGATTTCATATTGACGTATGCCTACATGGTAATGTCAATAAAGTGAGTTGAATTGTGTATTTCTGTATTTGTAAAAATCACAAGCCGAACATAAATAGCCAATGCAATACCTAAGTTCAATATCATATCTTTATTCTTAAACAGCATTTCAATTGAATATTAGTTCATATGGATTTAAAATGATGGAACGACTTATGTTTCGAAGTAGAATAATGACACTCCAACTGAAGAACAATTTGATTATTTTGAAGAAAAAAACCAAGGAGTCATTTTTCTTAACCTTCAACATGAAAAAAAGCAATAAACTAGTATAGATATGGACTCTCCCATATATATAAAAATTGTCAACTGGAGAATGACATATATTTCCGTGAAAAGATTGAGAAGGCAGCGAACGTAGGATTATGAAAACTTTTTATTTACATTTCTGGGGAAAAGTTATTTATACGTTAATTTTGTTTTCTACCACGTATTACTTATACATCGATATTCTTAACATTTGCTAAATGTTGTATTTGCTGATCATGAATGGAACTATAATTTTTAGAGCAATTGCGCAAAGAGTAACTGACTATATAGATTGGTCGAATATATATAAAAAATATTATATCTAAAAACGTTGATAAAATAGAAAAATACAATTTACATATAGTTTACATTAAAGATTTTATTTTTTACATACAAAGCTTCAATTGCAATTTTATGTAAAAGTAAAAACAGTGCATCTGTGATCACCCTGTAGGAACAGACTGAAGTATAGTGTGTTATTTTACACAAAGTTTAACACAAAAGGAGGCTAGGTGGTCAACAAATTAAACATCAGATCTGCCTAAACTTAAACATGTTTACATACTAGCATTAATTAAAAGACAAAAGTCCAAATTTTTAGCTATATTATACTTTATACAAAGCTTTTCTTCAGAAGGATTTATATGGCCTAAAATAGCCACGACCGTCAAGCCCTCTTAGTTAAGGGTGTTGTATACCAGTCTATTCTTCTATATTACACTAAGATATTGAATTAATTATGGAAAAAACCAACTTTTTAATTTTACCGCCCCTCTTAAAAATAAAAGTCTCTGCAGCATTGGAACTCGGGACCTTTCGACACACCATACACAGTTAGATGGATTGATAAAAGATTCTTTTATAGAAATGTGATTTTACAACAGATCTAGAGACCAATATTGAATTATTTTGTGTTAATTTTTTATGTACTTTTTAAGTGAAACAGAAAATGTGTTTTAAAGCTTAAGATATAAAAGATAGACCATTCGAGTAATAATTCCTAATAGTGGTGTAGGCTTTTCGTTATTTTGGTTATTGATTTATTTTTGGTGCTGCACTAGCATCTCCAGTACTGAGTTGTAGGGGATAAAAATTTACATAAATGGAAGTGTAATTCTTGACCAATATATATAGAGTATAACCTGTCTTCGCAAATAAACAGAACTCATTTTTAGCCGGGCTCTGCTGAAAGCAGAGTCCTGGCTATAGGCAGGCAAATCGCCAATGTTACTATAAATAGCACAAGTAAACAAAAAACCAAACAGTGTCAAGGTAAAGCTTCCGCTATACCAAATAGTTACACAAAGAGCCACGTTTTGTTAAAAGTGTTGGCATTTTGTTTCTTTTTTTTAAATTTCGAATGAATTGTCTATCTTTTTTAGTTTTCTGATTAATAACGTGTTTTTAAAACATTACTATGCATTTTGGACACATACAATGCGCATGATTTTCCATGAACTACTTTGCTGCGCGATGAAGAAATGGGGATTGAATATATAATGCTTGTTGCAAAATTCAGGCAGCAACTGTTGAACTTTTTAACTTCTACTAGACAGACATATTTTTGTTTATAGCCGCTTACAAAATTTGGTCGCTCTCTGATGCTTTGCCGACATTAAAAGTATGAGAGAGAGAGAGAGAGAGAGAGAGAGAGAGAGAGAGAGATTTTCAGTCTTTATTACACAATATGCATAAAGACACACCAAAAGAGCCCGGCTTTCAGTACTTCAGTACTTTGATATAGTTACTTGTATCTTGAAATAATTTCAGTGTTTTTTCACTCGTAATAATGAGATGCATGTTATTCGTTGTGATTAGAATTATACTTCAGTACATTTTCTCAGTATCTTATGATGGCTGCTATAGGATTCTACAGCAGTTACAGTTAGTGTCTTGTTTTAACGAAATAATTTTTTCCATTTAAAATATGCACGTGCGCATTATTTCATTTGTAAGTTTTATTGAATATGAAATATAATTTTTTGCGACTTTCTCTTTACTGCAATAAAAATTACAATATTGTAGACACTATTTTACATAATTTATTAAAACAATAAAAGATATTGAAAAATTCAAATTTTGAAGAGGGTCATTATTCTACAAAAATCAGTTTTCTACAGAATGGGCTCATTTTCATGAAAATGAAAACTCTTCTGTAGGCAAAAGGGTCATTTTTCTACGTAGAATAATGACCGGGGTTCATAACTGACCACCGGTCATTATTTTACAGCACTTTAAGAAATTATGGGCGGTAGCCTTAAACTCTGACGTCCAACACTTGTTTTTGTTTTCTCTCATTCAAATAATGCACAGACCGTTTAACATCATTAACACAAGAAGCAAAGGAAGTGGAATGGATTTACTTTGTCTATCATTGATTTCATTGTATTTACTTAGGTTTTTGTTTTAAGCCCAGGGGTTTCTGTCTCCAACGTCAAAGTACAATCTCTAAAGGGCATCGTTGTTCATAAGTTTCTCTTTTTTATCATTCATCAAAATTAGATCTTCGACCTTCCATATTCTGATATGTTATTATGAGGATCTAAACACAGCCCATACAACGTAGCAATAAATTAAACTGCCCAAACTAAATACTACAATATATGATATGGGCCTAAACTGGCACCCTAAAATGAACTTTATCATTTTACTGTAATTCTTTGTTTTCTTTGTGTGTTGTTTTTACATAATGTTAATTTTTATTTAAGTGCCCAGAGTTTAGAAATGTGACATCGTATAGATAACCTTTTCCCGGCATTTTTGTATTTTTAGCACAAAACAGCTTGTTTTTAAAGCAGTTTTTAATTTTTTAATTTTAATTTTTAAATGTCCAGTCGACCCTGAAAAGGAATTGGTTTTACAGGCCCTTAACAGGCTTAGCTAGCCTAGCGAAAATAGGAAATTCGTATAATACAGTTATAATGGGAATATTTTTCAAAGGAATGGCTTCGCCAAGTATCCCATTTTTGAGCCCTAATATTGGGTAAGAATGGAGCTCTCGAAAGTCCAGTCGACTCTGAAAAAGAATTTGGTTTACACGACCAAAAACAGGTTTATTTAGCCTGATGAAAATAAGAAATTTCGTATAATACAGTTATACATGTAATGGGAATATCTTTCAAGGGGCTGGCTAGCACCCTATTACCTATATTTTGGCCGTCATATTAAGTGAGAATAGGACCCCGGAAATGTCTAGTTGATCCTGATAAGGAATTTGGTTTACACGACCGTTAACAGGGTTAGCTAGTCTGATGAAAATTGGAAATTTAGTATAATAAAGTTATATTGGAATATCATATTATATTATATTATAATGGAACAACAGGCTTAGCTAGCCTAGCGAAAATAGGAAATTTCGTATAATACAGTTATAATGGGAATATTTTTCAAAGGAATGGCTTCGCCAAGTATCCCATTTTTGAGCCCTAATATTGGGTAAGAATGGGGCTCTCGAAAGTCCAGTCGACTCTGAAAAAGAATTTGGTTTACACGACCAAAAACAGGTTTATTTAGCCTGATGAAAATAAGAAATTTCGTATAATACAGTTATACATGTAATGGGAATATCTTTCAAGGGGCTGGCTAGCACCCTATTACCTATATTTTGGCCGTCATATTAAGTGAGAATAGGACCCCGGAAATGTCTAGTTGATCCTGATAAGGAATTTGGTTTACACGACCGTTAACAGGGTAAGCTAGTCTGATGAAAATTGGAAATTTAGTATAATAAAGTTATATTGGAATATCTTATAACGGACCGTCTAGAACCCTGAATCCCATATTTGGGCCTAGAATATTTGGTGAGAATATGGCCTAGGAAATGTTCGAATGTCCAGTCGACCCTCAAAAGGAATTTGGTTTACACGGCCATTAACAGGCTTAGCTAGCCTGGTGAAAATAGGAAATTTCGTATAATACAGTTATAATGAGAATATCTTTCAAGGGGCTGGCTAACACCTTGTTTACTATTTTTAGCGGTTTATATTTGGGGGGATGGGCCCTGGGAGATTCTAGGCGACTCTCAGAAGGAATTAGGTTTACATGACTATTGACAGGATTAGCTAGCCTAGTGAAAATAGGAAATTTCGTATTAAACAATTTTGATAGGAATATATTTTAAAGGGCTGGCTTAAATACCTTGTATCCAATATTTAGGCCTTCATATTTGGTGGAGATGGGACCCCGGGAAATGCCAGTCGACCTTCAATAGGTAATGGGTTTACATGACCACTGACAGGCTTAACTAATCTGGCGAAAATAGGAAATTTCGAACAATACATTTATAATGTGAATATCTTTGAAGGGGCTGGTTTACACCCTGTAACCCAGATTTGGGTCATTTTATCTTTTGGGGATGTGATAGTGATAGTGCGAATATCTTTCAAAGGGCTGGCTTACACCCTTTATCCAATATTTGGGCCTTTATATTTGAAGAGGACGGGGTCCCGGGAATTTACAGTCGACCCTAAATAGAAATTGGGTTTACAGGACCACTAAAAGGCTTCGGTAGTCTGGTGAAAAAAAGGAAATTTCGTATAATAAAGTTATAATGAGAATATCTTTTAAGGGGCTGGTTAAAACCCTGTATTCCATTCATGTATTTGGGCCTTCATATTTGTTGAGGATGGGATCATGAGAATGTCCAGTCGACTCTGAAATAGAATTTGGTTTATAAGGCAATGAAAAGACTAAGCTAGTCTGGCGAAAAAAGGAAATTTTGTATAATACAATTATTATGGGAATATCTTTCAAGGGGCTGGCTTACACCCTATATTTCATATTCTGGCCTTCATATTTGGTGAGGATGAAAGTCCAGTCGACCTTCAAAAAGAATTCAGTTTACAAGACCATTAACAGGCTAAACTAGCCTGGTGAAAGTAGGAAATTTCGTATCATTCAGTGATAATGGGAATATCATTCAAGGGACTGGCTAACACCATGTTTTCCATATTTAGCCCTTCATATTTGGTGGGGATGGGACACCGGGAAATTCTAGTCGACCCTGAACAGGAATAACAAACAGTTATGTACATGTAGATATCGTTTTAAAATAGCAATTTCCATTTAAATGGTTTTAATCTGAATACTATAATAAGAAGTGACTACATATTTTCTTTTTCTTTCGAAAACATGTGTAATTGGTGAAATCACTTGACATTTAAAAAGCACTCATTTTTGTGAGTATATAAGGGCGTTCATGTAATACATTATCACAACAGTCATCTTATTATCTGAGATAAATATTAGAAGTCAGCACTATCATAGCAGATGTTAATTATTTTAGCTGTTTTTTTTTAAAAATAATTTATTGTTTTTGTTCCATTTATACTAATGTTGACATTAATAAATTTAGTCATTATAAATTTTAAACACATGAATACTCACTCACACACAAGTATAGTACACATTTTTCAATATAAGTGGTAAATGGTCGCTTTGCTTCCAAAATAAATACAACCAAAAAAAAAAGAAAAAGAAAAAAAGAAAAAAAAAAACAAAAAAACAAAAACAACATATAAAATTATGAAATGTTTAACTCTGTTATTGTTTGACAATGGTAGCTCACCAAGAATAATATTTGAAACATTAAATCCGACTCTTTCTGTACTCTTTCTGTATACATGTATATGAAGACTTAAGTCACTCCAGAGTGTCTGTACTTTATCACAAGAAATGAAAACATGTATTATTGTTTCAACATTGCCCATACAAAAACCATAGCAATCAGAAGTTTTAATGTTAATTTTCTTAAAAAATTTTCCAACAGAAAAATTCGAAATTGTAACCACTGGGCAGAATAATCACGCTATAGTGGTTTTATGGTAAATTTTAAAAACATCTTGTACTGATATTGTGTCTACTCCATATGGCAAAGCTCTGCCTCCATATTGGTGATTGATGTTGGAATGACCTCATTTTTATTAAAAAAAATTATAAAAGATTTTTTTACATATTTCAGAAGATATGAGAGGTTCATATGGATTAGGAAGTCTTTTGAAAGCAGACCTATCTATACACAATGATTTAAACTATTTGGAAATAGCTGTAACAATGCTATTGTATTGCATCACACAACTGTCCGATTGTATGTGTTTTTAAGGACTCCAAAGTCTAAAAGAGTACAATCATCATCAAAAAAATATGGCACAACCTTTATTCCCTTTTCATACCAGAATTTAATAAAAACTCGTTTGTTATCCACTTTTATATTAGAGTTATACCTCACTGGAATGTAATGAAATTTGTTTTTAAAATGCAGGGAGTAAGTAAATGATGATTTATCATAACAGGTCCAAGCAATCAAAGCATCTTTCCAAAAGGCGTTTTCTTTTAACAAACAATCAAACACAAAACTATCTTCACAATCATACAATTTCTGTAAAATTTCATCCCCATTAAGAGCATAGAATATATCCATCCATGGTTTATGTGAACATGTTAACGTTTTAATCCATGTAAATTTAAGTGATGTAATAAAACTTCTAACATCCACCAATTTCATACCCCCTGACAAGTAGTCTTGTGTTATAAGAGACCTTTTAACATTGTTTGTTTTGGATTTCCACAGAAACTCAAAGATAGCTTTGCATATAACTGATACAATCTCCTTTTTGGGAGTAGGAAGCGATATAAATAAATGATTTAATTTTGAAATTAACAAACTCTTAATGACAGTGACACGACCGATTGGAGTAAGAATTCTTCTCTTCCATTGTTCCATAAGTGCAATGATTTTTGGTATCTGAATACCAAAATTATTATTAACAATTGCAGAGAGTTCTACAGAAAATTGGAAACCTAATAAATTAAATCAAAGTACTGAAGAACTGACGGGAGTTGATTTTGTCGATGTTTATTTATATTAAAATCAATGATATGTTATTTTGTATGACAAGTACATATAGTTTCTAATTTGAATTACGCACATTTTTATAATATGGAGTTTTGGACTTTTTCGACAAGAATGTCGAGAAACCCCCATATGAATCATGTTAAATAATATTTAAAGATAAAATTAATTCAATCAAACTATGTATCAGTGATAGAAATATTTCTCGAAAATTGTATGGATCCAAGCAATATTGAACTTTAGTCTTGTTCAACCAAACGCTCGGCTGACACCGTAAATCTCCGACAAGAATTTACGGAGACAGCCGAGCGTCGAGTTGGACGAGACTATATTGAACTCTGGCGTAGGAATACATACGACTACAAAAATATTTAGATTGTTCGTACTATTTAAAATCTGACCATTTTGAAGGTACTTGTAAATAAGTTTCCTTGAAAAACAATGCTTTAGCATACATGACATCGAGTTTATCAATTATTTTCAAGAACTAAGTCTTGTCAGCAGCAATGATTTGTGCTGAGGTCCAAACACTGTTTCACTTTCGGTTTGTCTGTGTGACTGCATAGGAGAGTTGATTAAAATCAACTCCCAAAAATGTAGATCCCCAGTCTAATTCCATCTGGTATGATGTAACACTTGAACAGAACATTTTTTTAACCAATCCGTTTAGTTTTTGTTTTATAGTTGTATTAATTTTAAGTCCTGAAAAGCTTGAGTAAAAATCTATACTTTCTAATGCTTCGCGGAATTCAAACAGGGATTTTGGTGAACCATCAAGGGATAATAAAGAGTCTTCTGCACACTGTGATATTTTATGTTCTTTATTATCAACGAAAATGCCCTTCATATCATTGTTTTGCTTTACTTGTATAAGAATTGAAAGGATTTCTGCACATATAATGAATAAATATGGAGCAACAGGATCTCAGTCTACAACCCCTTTGTATGTCAAATTGTTCTGATGAAAAACCACTTTGTAAAATGCAGGCACGGAAATTTGTGTTTAAAATTTTTATCCACTGGATAATATATATATTCTCCAAAACCAAAAAATTAAAACTTTATAAATAAATGACCATGACATAGAGTCAAAGGCTTTTTCGAAATCATTGAGGACAAAAAGACCTAGAATTTTATGTATCCCGGTGTACGACATCAGATAATAAACAAAGAGAGCATTTTCCCCTATGTATCCACCTTTTATAATACCAGATTGTGTAATTAAATTAATAATGCCCAAAACTTGTTTGATTCTAAAACTTAGGCAACCAGATATAATCTTGTAGAGAACCTTTATAAAGGTTATTGGTCGCCAGTTCTTTAGAATTTGTCTTGGTTTGTTACCTTTTGGCAAACATGAAATTATTCCAAGCCGTTGAGAGATAGGAAGCTCTTTTTAAAGAAAAATACAGTTAATAGCTCTAACTACATAATTTTTTATTTCACCCCCAATTTTTTTTTAATTCTGCAGTATACCCATCACTACCAGGGGACTTATTATTCTTTATATACTTTAATACATTAAGAACTTCTCCTTCATCAACGTCTTTCTCCAGACATGTCATTACATGTAATACTATTTATATGTATATAGTACTTTGTTTATAGTGTATAAAATTGATAATGAAACAAAAAGTTACGTAATATGTTCTTTAATCATGTGGACGAAGTTTAACAAAAGTTTTAATCAATAAGGGTCTTTGGTCGACTTGCGTCATCTATCAATACATATACCGGAAGTCACATGGTGTGTTTTTTCATAACGATTCGTATTCCATATAATTTATTATATATTATGTTAGTTTAACTGAGGATATAAAAATGTGAAAAGGTCGACGGTTAAAACCCCGGTGTTGTCACTTGATGTGTGTCGTGTCCTTAGACAAGACCTTTATCTACATTTGTCTTAGTCTACACCAGGCTTAGTGCGAATTACATGGTAAAGTAATGCATTGCATTACCATTACTTCATGAATTATGGCATTAAATTACCAGTACCATTACTTAATTTTCTTGAAGTAATGCATTACATTACCATTACATGAGTAAAGTAATGCATTACCATTACTTTGTGAAAAGTCAATAAGTTTTAAAAGAAAATAATTAAAAAAGCTGAATAAAGAGTTTTTGATATATGTTTTATTAATAAAACACGCTTAAACATTATTACAGGTTCATGTTCACTCTCAGGTTCAAATTTAATGACTTATAGAAGATGCAATGCTGTTACACTTCATGATCATCAAAGTTTTACAGATTTCATCTTTTAACTGCATCCTGTTGGGTGTGAAAATCTAATATATATAAGTGTTCAGGTAATAATACCAAAAAAAAAAAAATACATGAATCTTGTATTTTCTATCAGTCCAAACTATTGTACTTAATACATGTATACAACAGAGAGAGAGAGAGAGAGAGAGAGAGAGAGAGAGAGAGAGAGAGAGAGAGAAAGAGAGAGAGAGAGAGAGTGTGTGTGTGTGTGTGTGTGTGTGTGTGTGTGTGTGTGTGTGTGTGTGTGTAAAATTATTTTCAAATGAGTTATAATACTGGAAGTAGTTTTTCAGCTTCAAGAGATCATGTTTGGACAGTGCATTCTTTTTAAGTGCATTCGTTTTTGCTTTTAAGGGTGTTTGTCTGTTTTCCATTCTAATGAAATACAGCCAATAAAAAGTTGGTGATTGGCGTGTTTAGCACTTCTTAAAACAAACGATTGTTTTTAATACTTAGATTATCCTGGGGGCACTGTGTGTTGTTGACAGTAAAGAATTCATTTAATGTACAACTAATTAAGTACATTTTTCAAATGATTTGAATATCTTAATAACAACACTCTTAAAATGTTATGAAATTGTGTTGATATAGCCAGTTATATTGACAATTTAAGAATGGATTTTTAATTTTTTAACATGCTTAATCATACAACTTAAATATTTTTATCTCAAGAATTATTTTTCTTCTTTAAAACAATTTATAATCAAATACAATTTCAGTTATTCAATTCATCATGATTTTTACAAATGAACAAGAATAGAAAAGCATATTAATGCAAAGTAATGCCAGCATTGCACTACATTTTTGGAAGTAATTCATAACATTACCATTACTTGTAATGCTAAAATTGTGGCATTACACATTACTAGCATTACTTTGAAAATATGTAATGCATTGCAATGCATTACCATTACTTTTAGCATTATCCCAAGCATAGTCTTCACAGATGAAATTGGGTACCGGTTCAAACTGGAAGTTAATCAGCGATAGACTAGTGTCTTATATAAAGGGAGTCTATTATTTTCATCCGATTAGCACCACGGAAACCAAGAATAAAAAAAACACCCTCATTGGTCGGAGAAATAATGAAAACATTAATGCAAACGAGTCCAACTAGCTTGTTAATATCTTTACAAAATATTTAATGCTTTGGTTGTGCTTTAATATCGCTTTTTAGATATAATAAATTTGTAAATAACATATTTCTTTCCAAGGTGAAACTGACTATTTACTAATCAACTAAAAAAAACATAAGGCTGAGAAAAGGAGTTTGTACGAGTGTAAAATTAAGCTTGGTGCGTAGTTGTGAAGACTAAAGCTTCCACTTCACAAAGATTGTATTTAATGGCCATTGCCTTAGTTTGCATTTCTGAATTAATTATTAATTTCTCATCATGTGATAAATAATTTAAAACTTGAATGTATTTTGACATATTTATACATGGGTGTCTAATACATGTTTATATAAATATGCGTATTAAGTATATAGATATACATGTATGCTAGTGTTTATGTCTGTAACCTTTTAATCATACAGCTCGTTCTCACAGACTAGGAATATAGTTATATATAATTTATATAATTTAGACTATCTGAACTGGCAATGTGTAGATTACGAGGGGGCTGTGATCAAGCCACCCCTTTCCTGCATTGTCTTTATTTTCTTAAAAACGATAAATTATTATTTTTAATAAATGCATACATGTACTGGTCATTAATATTTATAAAATATCTGGCATATTTTGTTGCCAGAATATAAGTTCAATTCTCTAAATCTCTCAATTTTGCATGTGGGTAAAATGTTGGAATATATGTTCTAGCATCATATTTACCAAAAATAAAACCTACGTTGCCTAGAACTGGCATCACCATGTGTAGATCTAGAGCCTTCCCTTCTCCCCCGCCAAACAAAATTATCTCTTTGAAACAACACACCCGTTTGACATAGACTTCATTCACATCATAAAGTTACAAAACAAAGTAATTAGTCGAAGCAAAGGCAGACATGTATTTTATGTGCGGGGGTGGGGTTCATTGCTGCTAAAAAATTAGTTTGTGTCTTGGGCGTTTTTTTTTACAATATTGAAGGCGACCTTGACTTTTATGTCAAAAACTGATATGCTTTCTTGTTTCGTTTTTTTTTTTCGGTTGGTGGCATGGGACAGGTATGCAGGAAAGATCCGGTAAAATTTTACCAAAAATGAAAATGTAATGTTTGGGTGATTATGTGAGGGGCATAAATTGCTAGAATGTTTATTTTCTTGTTTTGTGGATAGAGAAGTTCGTGTATATTTTATTGATATATGACACTTTAGTACCATCAGCCCTTTTTATCAAGTGAAAATGCGAAACTGTGGTCCATATTTTCACTTTCGATTTTATGGTGGGAGGAACGTTATAACATGAAATCTCACTCAAGGGAAAAGTCATCGATTTCCAATCAATTGTTGATTATTTGCATTGGTAAACATTAACCTACAAATCCTTTAGTAGTTTATGAGAGTCGTCCGGGAGTGGAACGTGTAATGGGACCTACGTGTATTAAAAGCGAAAAGGAGCATTTTTCGAACACTTTTGAAATAGCCCCCGGCTTTTCTAATAAATGTTTTATGTAAGTTGTAAAAAGCCGACCCCCATTGTGGCCCCACCCTACCCCTGGGGTTCACGATTTTCACATCTTTGAATCAACACTACCTGAGGATGCTTTCAAATAAGTTCAGCTTTCCTTGCCTAATGGTTTTGAGAGGAAGAGTTTTAAAGATTTACTCTATATATTAACGTGTAAAAATGCACCCCCCCCCCCAAAAAAAAATTGTTGCCTCACTCTACGCCCGGAGTTCACGATTTTCACAACTTTGAATCAAGACTACCTGAGGATGTTTCCACACAAGTTTCAGCTTTCTTGGTCGAATGGTTCTTGAGAAGAAGACTTTTAAAGATTTACTTTGTATATTCCTATGTAAAAATTCAACCCCCAATTGTGGTCCCACCCTACCCTCGGTAGTCAAGATTTTTATAACCTTGAATTTACGCCAGCTAAGAATGCTTTCACATAATTTTCAACTTTTCTTGCCAAATGATTCTTGAGAAGAAGATTTTTAAAGATATACTCTATATATTCATATGTAAAAATTCAATCCCCCATTGTGGCCCCAACTTACCCCGGTGTTTTGATTTTCACAACTTTTAATCTACATTATCTGAGGATGCCTCCACAAAAGTTTCAGCTTTCCTGGTCTAATGGTTTATGAGAATATTTTTGAAAATTTCTCGAAAATTTCCAATAATTCCTCATTATCTCCCTTTGTAATGGGGCGTGGTCGTTAATTTTCACAACTTTGAATTTTCCTAGTCGAAGGATGCTCTGTGCCAAATTTGGTTGAAAGTGGCCCAGTGGTTTTTGAGAAGATGTTGAAAATGTAAGAAGCTTACAGACAGACGGACGACAGCTAATAAAATGTGATCAGCTCAGGTATGCTTTCAGCTCAGGTAAGCTAATAGTATATGAATTTCAAACAACAAAGCTACGTGTAAAACAAGCTGTATATAATTTATTTTTGATGCGTTATTTATCGCTACACCAGCTAAGCCTGTTAATGGCCGTGTAAACCTAATTCCTTTTCAGGGTCGACTGGACTTTCCCGGGGCCCCATCCCTTCCAAATATGAAGGCCCAAATATGGGATAGGGGATGTTAGCCACCAACTAGAAAGATATTCCCATTATAACTGTATTGTACGAAATTTCGTATTTTCGCCAGGCTAGCTAAACCTGGTAGTGGTCGTGTAAACCCAATTCCTCGTTAGGGTCGACTGGACATTCTCAGGTCCCTATCCCCTCCAAATATGAAGACCCAAATATGGGATACAGGGTGTTAGCCAGCCCCTTGAAAGATTGTCCAAATGAAATAGCACATAAGATGATGATTTTCTTACCTCTTCGCCAGGTAGCTAATTATGTCAATGTTCAGGTCAGGTCAGCAAGTAATATTTTTAACCGTATTTCTGTTTCTTTCGGTTTAAAAAAAGTCTATATGGAACTTTATTTATACTTTTTTATGCATGTTTACAGTAATTTGAACAGCGAACCGAACACAAAATTCTATTCGCTATTGGAAAAGTGAATAGCGAAAGCGAATGGAACTTCAACTTCTGAATGCCTTTAGAACCTCATAATTATTGATTTTTCATCTTTGACAACGTTGTTGACCAGCTTTGGGCGGAAACAAACCAGTTCAAGAAATTTTTACTTTTTTATTCTCAAATGTACATGATGGCCGCACATCCCCATTAAGGTGTGTAATAGCGATGAGACAAGTTTGTTTCCTTGTTTTTAGATACACATATCTTTAAAATTGTCATACTGGGAAAATATAGTGATGAATGAAATGTAGATTATTTTTTAAAGATTTGTCTAAAGATATGTAAAAATTCAACCTATAGTTTTGGCCCCACCCTACCCCCGATATCACGATTTGAACAAACTTAAATATACCCTACTTATGGATTTGTTCATACAAGTGTTAGCTTTATCTAACCAGTGTTTGAGAAGATTTTAAAAAATCTCTCTATCTATTTCTCTATAAAAAATTTAACCCCACATTTTGACTCACCCTACCACAGGTGATCTTAATTTGAACAAACTTAAATTTACACTTCTTGAGGATGCTTTCACACAGTAGTCGGCTTTCCTGGCCCATCGATTTTTGAGGGGAAAAAATCAATATTTTTTTCTCAATTTATTTTACCTCAATTGTAGCATCACCTTACCAGGGATCATGGTTACAGGCAAATTTAAATCTACACTACCTAAGAGTGCTTTCACACATCTTTCAGCTTTTGTAGCTCATTTGTTTTTAGATGAAGATTGATTTTTTTTTAAATGCCAAAAACTGTTTGTGTAAGTGTATTTTTAAAGACGTTCCGATTTAAAAGATGAACGAAATATGGTCGGCAGAGGCGTCGGAAGCAAATTGAAAGTGGGGGGATGCTAAACTAATCTTCGGGAATCTTGACAATAAAAAAAAATCCCCCAAATCATGAAAATCGTATGGGGGGGGGGGGGGGGGCTACTACTAACTCCAAACAAATCTTACCTACCAAAATATTTTTTTCCCAGATCATGAAATTCCTAATCCGTTTGGGGGAGGGGGAGGGGGGCTACTACTACTCCTATGTCTCCAATTTTCAATATAACCATTAATATTTCAATCTTTTTAACCTAAATTTAGGTACAATTATGTTTTCTGCAAGAAAAAGGAGGTCTGGCCCCTTCCTGATGCTAAGTGCCTACTGGTTAGGTCTAACTTTGCAAAAAAAGTGGGGGTGGGAACTGGGATATGAATTGTTATCAGATCAAATACTGTTTTGATACGGTTACAAGAATATCCCATGTCTCTTTTGGCTTCAACCTTTCTTGCATACCAAGAAATCAAGCGACAGAAGTGTCTATCTTCGACTGTCAGACTAACATCACAATTTTCATAATTTTATTATGAAAATTGTCCATTTCTTTTGTGCAAAAAGTAGCAGCTTGCAAGTTTAATTATGCACTGTTACAGTTAAAGAAACATAAATTAACACCAGCAGAAACACGTTAAAGGCCTAATAACAGTTTTCAATCTGGGTAATTAATTCATGGTAAGCAGAATATAGGAAAGGGGACATGCTAAGATATATTTCAATTTCGTAAGGGGGATTTGACTTTTATACATTCACGCAATAAAGATATATCAGCCTAAAGTCATTCATGCAGTCCATACCTTTCACAACTCGAGGTCTGATCTGGTTATAGCAGAACTCCACTAATGCAGTTAAGTTATGGACAGGTAGACAGTGGTATCTGTTTACAGGATTCTCCATATCGTCTGTGCAGTTTAGTCTTTGCGATGCCTTCTTCCACTCTATTTTATTTAATGGACAAACTTTCACTTTGTAGGAATTTTCCATTATATGACCCTTTGTCAAATAAAGTACAAAGCAATTATATTACGTTGACAGGAGTATTTTCTGCGAAATTTTTATTTTGAAATCGTTTCATATTCAACTCTTTAAGCACCACGCAAAACTACTAAATTGTGATGTTATACATTTTTCTGTCAAAACATATACTGTTTGTGACATAACCGTCGTTCCTTATAAATTTAAATACTAAATTATTCAGGCTGCAACGGTTATCCGATACTTCGTTATCATTCAGAATACACCTTTTATACGAAATAGGTTTGTTCCATTAAAAAAAGTGTTTCCTTTTGAAATGAATGCAAAGACAAATTGTTTTGAAAGAAATGTTTACTATCGTATATTGGAATTTACTTGACCACAAAAAACAAGGGCAGAATCATTAGAGATTAATTAACCGTTACAACATGATCAACTTTTGTCCAGATTCAGTTAGATTATTTCATATGTAAAAAAGTAACGTACAATTTTGCATTCGACTTTCATACTTTACCATAATTAATCATGCAGAAACAAAGAAAAGCCATTGTCACAAATATTGTCGATTTTTCGCAGACGACAAATAAATGGATTTAACTTACCTTACACCTGTAGCAATATAACAATTCGTGCATATTGTGGCGGAAAATATCGAGTGCAAGAGCGACAACATGAAGTATATAAATTGCTTTGTTTTAAGGTGAACTATGCATAAATAATTAGAAAGACGATATATACTTTATTATGAATGATACATACGCTTTGACTTACCTGGGGCAGGTCAATCGGGGAAAGCAGAAGGACAAAACCAAAGATAAAACACAGCTGGTTTCGATTTTGATTTAGACAGATCGCCATTTTAAGCATGTTTGTTATAAGCATTTAAAATTTTTTACAAACGCCCTTTAAACTTGTTGGGTTAAGTTTCACTGATGTGCAGTGATTTGACAAAAAATACTAACGCAACAGATTATTCATACAACAAAAGGTACCTATCTTACCAGATAATTGCAAACTAAATGAATTTATGTAATAAGAAAAAAAATATTGTTTGGAGGAAATTATATGATTTTTAAAAAGAGAAAGAATTAATTTATTATAACCCACATAACAAATTGCGAGGTGTATACACTAAACCAAAGTGATAAGTGTTCACTAAGTATAAAGTATTGGTCATCTGATATAAACATATTACTTTGCCTTGCTTGTAAAATGGCTGATTTTCATCTAACTCTCAAGTAGTAAAGACCGATAGAGCGATCTTGTCCTCTGGTTGAGACCAAAGACCTGGATCTCTGCTGGTTTTCATTATTATCTCCGGTTTGGTTAAGTTTCCCCCAGAGTTTGTTGTTACGTGTAGCTGTCGATGGAAATGACGATACACTTGGCATTGAAAAATTATGTTGAAATAACTTTATGCACGGATTGCAAAATGATTACAACAATATCGAGTAATTAATAAATAAATAGTAGATTTTAAGTGATTACATGCACAACTTGTCGTAATGAAATTCAAACACCAACATTTTAACGGCTCTGGGTTTTTTTTTTCAAAAGTCGTTCAGCAAAATTTTTAGCATTTTTTTATTTGAGACAATTAACAGAGGTTTGATTTGATTTGATTTGACCTATTCTATTGCTTGAGGGAAATCAAAAGGATAAGACACAAGTTCTGAAAACTTAGAACCCCCTATCCTACATAAGTAGTTATAACACAATGTGGTGTTCAATATTAAACACAAAATACATACATGAGCATATTGTAGTGATTGAAATTATGACAGTAGATATACATACAAAAATGTATATAACAGGGTTTATCATCTCTGGATTAACCAGGTTATTTTAAGCATATGTGTTATGTCATTGTTACAAGATCCATAACTCTTGTTAACTGTCATTGTTGCAAGATCCACAAATCTTGTTTAATACATATATATGACTAGGCATGCGCAGTTGCTACTTCATTTTCCTACTGAAACCAGAGTTGATAGGTGGTACAAATTCGTCTCAGAAAAAAATCCAGTGCATCCAAAGTTTAAGAGATGTTGAGAGCTAGCAAACTTAAGACGTCTAAATCCAAGAACCCTTATGCTAGACCTCCTACAAAGGAGCATTTGTAGCCTCTCAAGCGTCGAGTGCAAATTGCTGTGATATTGTCCTCTAGCGGTCCTTCCACAGTCTAAGCTACCGAGACTACAGGGAGAAGCTATGATAGAAGCCAAAGTTTGCCAGTCCTTGTAGTACAACCATCTGTACAACGTGTTCTAGACCGGGCAAGTGCAACATTGGATCAGTCAGCATTCACCCAGCAGTCAGTCGAGCCTTCAGTAGCAGGATCTAGCACCAATACAGGTACAAATTGTTTATTTGGCATTGAAAACCCCACACCTTTCCATAGTGTAAGATCATCATTGGAGCTCAGGTACCCATTGCATTAAAAGAAAAGATTTGGAATAATTATCATATTGCACTCAACAAATTGTTAATGAAAGAACCTGGATCAAATAATCAGCATCATATTGTATATCATGATGGGGTGATTCAGGTCAAACCAAAATACAAAAATGAAACAAACGATAGTATCATATTCACAATGGACATATGCTTTTCTAATTTTTGTTTCTATATATTGTGCCAAGCATTCTTCGCAAGCCGTTCATTTATATATTTTGATACATGGCTACAATTGAAAAAAGGTGCAGAGCGTTTACCAAATTCTTGTAACTGGAGGGAATACAGTGTTCAATATAATCTAAAATAATTGATTGATTCCAGTCTCAGCTGGGGTTCAGTTGATGCAGAATTATGGTTATTTTTATATGCAGCCAGTTGTCCAAAATAAAAAGCAACTTCAACAAAACAGTTTTAATGCTATTCTTACAATTTTCATGGAGTATGTGAAAAACGAAATTGAAGGTTCTTGCATATATCTGTGAAGTGTAAAGGTTCACATTCCTCTTTGAATTGTAGATATTCCAAGAATAACATTGGCAAACAATAACATCAAACAGTTCCGTCCTAGATTCCCACAGAGATAATTCTGCCCGGTTACACAAAAAATTATGGCAATCGGGATCTACTCCAATTAAAGTAAATAATCTTTACCATTTAGTTAAAAATTATCAAGACAGGAAAGTTGCACAGTTGTTAGAAGGAAGTAGATCTTGGTAAAGTTTTAGGTCCTTTTTCAGTCTCACCAATATCAATTTAAGATGAAACCCAGTTGGCTTATTACCAAAAAAACAACCGAGGTCGGTAGCGCATGATTACAAACTTGTCCCATCCATTTGGAGATAGTATTAATGATTACATTGATCAGCAATTTTGTTCTGTCCACTTATTATCATTTGATGATGCAATTCACATAATTCAAACTAAAGGACGGGGGACCTAATGGCAAAAGTGGATATTTCTAGTGCTTATAGGCTTTTACTAACAAGTCCAAGAGAATTTTGCCTGTTTGGTTACAAGTTTGATAAATAATATTACATAGACAAGTGTTTACCAATGGGATGTTCTGTGTCTTGTTCATTGTTTAAAAAAATTTAATCGGGACTGGGTATGGTAAATTTTTGTATATAAAAGAGTAACAAAGAAGAATTAAAATCCATTGAAGGTTCATTGGCATTTGTCATAAAAGCGTTGTCTGCGAGTAGAGCATTTTTTTTTTTTGAAAAATTGCTAGATATTTCCATTTTATTAGGGTATTAGGATATCATATGAAATAAAGTTAGATTTTCAAATGTGGGTTGTATTTCTAGAAAATTTTAATGGATTTACAAAATTTTCAACTGTAGACTGGTCTATGGATGATACATTCGAATTTTAAACAGACTGATCAGGAGCTTATGGTTGTGGTGTCGTATTTGGTGATGAATGGAGTTGGTAAGCTTGACCAGCAGATTGGTCTCAGGAAAGAAAGATAATACTTTTCTGGAACTTGACCTAATAGTGTTAGGAATCTGGGCAGACACACTAGCTTGCAATAAATTACTATTGCATGTTGATAATTTGGCACTTGTTCATATAATTAACAACAAGACATCACAAAATAAGAGAGTCATGATTTTGTTGAAAGCCTTAGTTATCAAAACTTCGCAGAAAAGCATACAAATCAAATTTCAGCATACTCCAGGTGTTAAGAACAATAAGGCAGACGCTATTTCTTGTTATCAATTTTCAGTTTTGGAAGTTTCATTAGCTAGCTCCTGGGGCTCAGCCTTATCCTTGTCTAGGTGATAATCATTTTTGAACATGCGTACATCTAGCGGTTTTTATAACTCTCATTCCTTTAGAATTGGCGGGGCCACCCATTTATATATAAGTTTACTGAATCTGAAATAGAATCATGGGTAGATGGAATTTCTCTGCTTACAAATCATACATCAGACCAATTCTTTAAGTGTTTACTTTTAATATGTACTGATTCCAAATTATTTCAGATGGCATATGGGTCGTCGGATCATCTATAATTCATTTGGCTCGGAAATATGCACAACAAAATATCAATGACAACTTGGGACTAAATAACATCACAGAGACAGATTTGGCAAGGAATAGGGGGTATGGTTTGGTCTCGGTTGTACCAGACAATCTAGGAAATGCTAAAGCAGGTAATGGGCACCCAAGACTTTTAGTTATACATTGTGGTGGCAATGATATCGGCAACCCTCACGATACACTAAGGGGCTTACGAAAGTACATGAAGTTGACAGTGTCTAAAACAACAAAGCTCTTGCCAAAGACACTTATTGTGTGGTCACATATCTTGCCACGTTAAAATTGGTCATTCTGCCTTACGAACAAAGATGGAGAAAATTATAGAACTAGAATAAATTCAGCTCTTGCTAAATTTGTTGCTAAGAATGCATGTGGGGCCTCCATAAATTATCCTGATATTTTCGGTACACAGAGTATCCTTTTTTCAAAAGATGGCATACATTTGTGTAATTTGAAAAATGAAATATTTGTAACTTCTTTAAAGAATGCATTCTTATAATTCATGTCATCCACTGACAGATTTAATCCAATTATTAAATAGTAAACTTTGTCAAGGCCAGATGATTTGATGTGAAGTTTTTGAGTATTGATGCAATCACTTTTTATTTACTTGGGGTTGTATGTAAAACTGATTTTCATTGCAACTAAAGTACTTGGTATATTTGTATTGTTTGCAAAATTGACCGCCTAGGTTTGTTGGCGGATGTACCACGGATCGTGGTTCATTCGGCAGAATTTTGCAAAGAATGCGACCTCCACGGGGCACTTTTATTCCCAGGTTCCTTGGGTCAAGGTGGTATTTCTTGTGCTTGAACTCGTTTTTTATGCTGTCATATCGATTTGATGAATGGCGCATAATTTGTATTTTGATGATTGTGAATAAATGGCCTAGACAGACACTCCCAACCATTAGTTAATAGTTATTGTTATACTTTCATGTTAAATACTGAAATCTGATTGGTTAAGACGCAGTTCATAATCCTTTCTATTACCCTCAGCGTTAGCAACGCACTTAGCAACGGGTAACATTAAAAATTGTTACATGCGCGAAAATTATGCGCGCGTACGGTTCGCTGTAAAATTCACGTTATTCCTATATGAAAGCAGTAACATTTGCTTAAAAATTAAGACATTCAGTATAACAAAATAAATAGTGCCTGTTTGGGAGGATAACAGTTGAAATTGACACCCCTCGAAAACCATTGTCAACCTCCGCTTCGCGTCGGTTGACAATGGTTTTCTCGGGGTGTCAATTTCAACTGTTACCCTCCCAAACAGGCACTATTTATATATTGTTTAAGCTTCCAATGTCAAGGTTAGAAAAAGACCATTTGCATAATGCTGTCAGAATCGTCTTGTGTTTAATATGTTAATATTTCATTTTTATTAGTGTCTTAAAATAACATTCTAAAGACAATAAACATTCGTAACTCAAAACCGACCGGAACCTTACGTAAGATTCAATTTTCTGCAAAAGCGATAAAATCATCTCCTTATAACAGGACAATGGTGTCTGCGCTGTGTAAACTATCTATTTTTAAAAAAAATAGAACAATTTATAAAAAGAAAAACATTATCTGTAACATTGCATCTGAATAGATCTTTATTAAAAACACATTGTTGTCTTAATTTTGTATGAATTTCATTCCAATAACGTTAAGTAAAATAAGCTGATCGTAGCCATTTTGAACTGCTGCACAAAATTTCGAAAAATGCTGTGGGTATTAAGGACACAATGGGTAGGTACCAGGAAATTCCGGTTCATTATTTTTTGATGAACGTTGCCCATTTTGACTTAAAATTTTGCTTTTATATAGAATATAGTTATGAACAGTTTTTCAGCGCAACTCCTCATAACCGCTGCACAAAAATTTGTAAAACAGTTCATTGCATCTAAGAAACAATGTGTACATGTGCATATTAGCAGTACATCTATTTTCCTTTATTTATCTTTGGAATTTAGCCACATATTGAATATACATGTAGCAAGTTTGTCAGTGCAACTCCTTAAACTGCTTCACAGACTTTGGTAAAGCATTGTAGGTATCAATGACACAATGTGAAGAATGATGTGCATATTAAAAGGAAATCCCTATTCCATTTTTATTTCATGGGAATCCCTGCCCTTTTGACGTTATTTGACGAATTTTAGCCATGTATTTAATCCGTACCCTGCCATTAATTATGAGAAGCATTTTCAAGTAATATGGGCTTGCTCACTTTTATCAATGCTAACTTTAACAGGAGAATAAGTCTAACACTCTGTACAAACCACAGACAATCTGATCTTAGAACCCATTAATACAAAATGTTAGGTTGAAAATATCGACAGAGAGCTTTTAGAATTTGCTGATAATCATACTTTTGATGTATGATTCAACATTTTACAGGTATGAGATATAGATTGATTACATGTTCTTAATGGCATCTACTTCGGACCATCTTTTTAGCGTAGTATGTTAACAACTGTTTAAATGTGACGCAATGAGAAATGGTTTAACGTAACATTGCATGATGTGAAAGGTAACATACCACAGTTGTCACTCATTAACAATATAACATATATAACATATTTATAGCTATGTTGTATAAACAGTTTCTTAAATATCATTTAAACTTTAAAAAATAAAATTATATTACCGAATATAGTAAATATTGTACATCGAATTTTATTGAAAAAAAAAATGACACGGGGACGCATTTGTTTTTACGTAAATTTTGATATTCCCGTACAAATTGTGCTGTCTTTACTTAAGAATTGAATGATTATTTTTGGATGTCGTCGGTCCTATGACACACCGAGCGGTGCAGAAAAATTAAATACCGCGTGTTAGCACGGTATAATAATTTGTCTGCACCGCTTGGTGTGTCATAAGATCGATGACATCCAAAAATAAGCATTCAATGCTTATATTTATATTTCTATACTGATGTCTATTTTTATGAAATATTGTGTATTGTCGCTGTAAAGCCAATATATACGCTCTTAGTCAGGGATATGAAACATACATGGAATAGCCATATTAACATGTTATTTAGTTCGCTTCCGCGACTAAAAATATAGTGCCAGAAACTTTTTGGAGAAAAATCATTTTTATTGAGGAGTAGATATATATTCATAAGTGTCATTTTAAAGTACATATCAAATTTATGTAAGATTAAACGTTTCAATTAATCGAAGAAAGATAAACATGCTCAAAACACGTGGAGATGTTTATATTTGTGTACATGGCGCATGTATTATCAAAGTGTATTCATAGAAAATTGAACGTCGCAGATTTCCGGATCCAATGCAAAGATATTGGGAAATATACACTGAATGTACAAATGTAAATATAAAAAAAATACAGTGCTGCTATCCATAAAGTTTAAACTGGATAGGATAGGATAGGATGCTGGATACGGGATATAGGATACAAAATACATGATTGAATAGAAACGCATTCCATCCTATCCATTCTATCCTACATTCATCAACCAATCAAATTAAAGAACGGTTTTTGTAATTTTTAGGATTATTTTAACAAAAAGAAATAACGAATTAATCAATAATATGTTTTAATTTATACAAAATAGGCATTTTTTAGGTTATATATAAATCAAATTGGTAATCTTAGCGAATTGCGAGCAGAAAATACTATGTACGAACTAATAAACCGTTTAACCAGAAACTTGCAAACGAAGCAAGATGTAGCTCAAATATTCTCGAGCTTTTGTTATTCTTGGTTGTTTTTACGATATTTATGTATTTATAACCAAGCAACTTTCAAATCTTGATGTTCACCGTATAACATAGAATAGATTATCATATTTACGATAAATAACTAATAAAAAAGTCTATAATTATATTATAAAATTGATGAACAATTAATAAATTTATCGGCAGTTTCGTTTTCTTTAAAAAAAAATCTGCTTTTTTAATCTGATAGGATAGAATAGATAGAATAGAATCAATAAATAGAATAGAATACTGGATACAAGATGCAGGATACTGGATACAGGATAGGATAGGGCTTAAGCTGTAAACTTTATGGATAGCGGCACTGATACTAGTAAAAAAAAATCACCAAATTTAAGTACTTCTGTTTAGATTTTGACAGCTAGCAATAATGTATTTTTTTTATTCAATAGATTTTATTTTTAAATGGCTTTAAGGTTTTCCGATCCTCAGGTACCAAAAATTGAAAGTGTAAATTTTAAAGCAAATGACGTTTTACAGTCTCATACTAATGATTATAATAATAAATTAAGCATTTATATGTATTGTTTCCATGCGTTTTTCAAAGTTAAAAACTTCTATGAGGTCATCCATTGTATTTTGTCAACGTTTATTTTCACTATTCAATCAACAGTGGTTTGATATATGAATATCCAACTGATGGGCAGTTGGATATTTTTAATATCCAAGCGCCCGTCAGTTGGATATTCAAATATCCAACAGTGCATAAAACAAATAAAAATGACAAAATGTTAAAACATGTATTTCCAACATAAATCCAAATTTATAGAATCTTGTCATCCGTAAATGTATATCCGATAAGCCACAAATGATATTTCAGCAGAAATATCTCCTTTTCTTAATTTTGATAGATTTGGGATCACATATAAATCACTTCCATAAACACTTTAAGACTTCCTCTCTGAACCTTGAACTATATCACTCCTTTTCCTTAGTTTTAACAATATTGGGAATATTACCGCACTTTGACTTCACAAGACTCCTATAACATTTTTAACAAATCATCGTCTGTTAATTTTCGTCAAATTTCTGATTTGTCCTTTCTCCTTGCAAGTCTAAAATATCATTCAAACGGTATTCGTGTCTTTCCCGGTAGTGTAGACCTCTACATCTATATACATTGAATGTACTTTGCGTTAAAAAATTCATCATCTACATTTAAGTCTGCTTAGTACAGCGGAATGTTTTACTATAAAATGTGCACCTGTTCACTCCTCCATGAATAAAATGTGTTTGGTTTGGCTATTGTGTATTGTATTATTGGAATCTCAAATGAGCTTGATGCTTTTGTATTACAGCACAGTTGGATAAATGAATGGGTCAAGGCCTCTTAGAGGTTCAATGGGGGAAACTTTTTTAAGTAAGATAAAAAACGAGATAGTGTTGAATAGTTTAGAGAAAACATCCCCTCCTCGGGCCTTCGGCCCTCGGAGGGAATGTTTTCTCTAAACTATTCAACACTATCTCGTTATTTATCCATTATATAATGCATTATCACCCATATAGATTTATATAAGGAAAAAGAAGTGACTTCAAGGTTTTGTTAATTTGTATTCAGTAGAGTATGATTACACTTGACTGCTGCACATAAAAACATTCAGTAGATATGTAGATGTAAAATAAATAAATAAAAATGTGCTGTATCCAGTATTATAATCATGGAAATAAAAGAAAATGTCTTTACATCATGTATGAGAAAGAGTTAGCTTTCTTTCAAAAAGTCAACAACAGATGTAATAATGTTCCTGCGCTTTGTTACTCTTGGTTTTCCATGAAAACATTCACTCAGTACACTTTGTACACCATTAAAGCCTCCTCTTTGGTACGCTAACTGCAGATGATGCACCGAAGGACCAGGGAGAGACATCCTTTTCACCATGCTCTCAGACACTGTTTTGTTTGTTAGCAAGGGCATCAATGTTTGCAAGTTAGATTTAGAGTCTTCCATCTGGAGTACAACTTGCATCATATAATCCATACTGAAAGTATAGTTCAAGTAATAGGAATCTGTACTGTGATGTTCGACAAGTTTCTGTAGATATGTACAGTCTTCAAGTGCATCATGTGCCTCGAAGGTACAGCCTAGAATTTCTGGCACGTGGGTCTACAGAGTTGAATTTGTGGTATTACAAGATGCATGATTCTTCAACATAAGAAGAGTATCACAGAATCCAATAATGCAGTCTTGCAATGGTATATCAGAGCATTTTCTCATTGATCTGCATAGAACAACACTATCATATACTTTCATATACATACATTAACAACGCCAAGTTTAGTATTCACATCAAAAGGACCTTGGACATTTGCTCCAATGTTGTGTCTCTTCCCTGTTGATACAATAGTCAACTCCTTGCAGCAGGTACACTGTATGTACAATAAGCTCGCAAGACCATACTGTTTTTCTTTTACACACTTTGGTTTATGGCACACAACACATCCTCGCTCTGGATGATCAACCAAAATTGAAAACTCTTAGATCCTTCGTCCATCAAAAATATTGGTATCAACGCTATATACACCATAAACAAAATTGTTTTGCTGTTGGAATTTCGAGGATAATAAGTTTTACAGACAGACAGACAAGTATTTCATTTCACGCAATATCTCTTTACAAAAAAGACTGCTTTAATTTGAAACATATTATTGACACTAACGCTTACTTATTATATACAATTACATAAATAAGATTCATAAAAAAATCGAGTGTTCATTTTGAATCACACGTACATGTATATATTAAGTTCTGGTCGACTTTTCAGAGCTAGAGATTCCCTTAATTCATCCAGAGAAGAATAATGCAAATGAATGTTGATATACCAGTTCCAGCTTGACTTTGAAGGCTAAGAAGATATATACTTTAGAAGTAAAAAGAAACTTTATTGCTTTTTGTGCTCCATAAGTACTGTTAATGGGTCCACGTTTCTTTTGAAGTGTATCTACCAAGTACTTATTCACAAATATTAAAATAAAACAATTATAGCCTTTTGATATCATCCGATATTAGCCTTTAGATCTACGTATTTCATGTATTTTTCTTCATTTATTCAAATCACAAATAACGAAATTATCCTATAGGATATACATGTTATCAAAATTGATAAATTCCGTTTTCATATAAATAACAATATGCAGGTATATGTTAATTTGAGAAATTTCAGGTTTAATAATAACTTTGTGCAATGCCTATCGTAAATTCATTTTAAATGTATAAATAATTTTATTCTACCTCCATCTTAAATCTTTGTCCGCTTTGTAAAATTTTAATAGTCAACAATGCAAGTTATTATAAGCTGCCCTGGATCAATTGCACACGTCCAGCAGATTTGAATCATGTCGATTATACACAATCATGCATGCCAACGATATTAATACTTGGAGGAGAGTTTATTTCTTAAGTCTATCGTTCAACTCCAAGAACAATGCAAAAACGAATCGCAAATATTTTTTTAGTTGTGTCTGTATAATAAAACCAAAAAAATAACTAACTGACATTTAAAGTTCAATTCCTTTTCACGCTAAACACAGATACCAATTATATCAGGAGAGCAAGCTAATTAATGAAACTACAATCTATATCACCATACTTATTTTAAAGACAAACAAC